>NW_012134081.1:4193368-4201307 GCF_000956105.1 Propithecus coquereli
CTATGCTAACATTCTTTTCTTATATTCTGCTGTAAAGATTTTCATTTCTTCTCTTTCATGCACTCTACCTCTTGTTTCCATTGCCAGCTCCTTCTTTACTTGATCTCTCTTCTTTACTTCTCATTTTTCTAACCAATATAGCTTAATGGTTATGACCAAAGTTTTTGGAGCCAGATAAAATGTATATTTATCTTGGGTTCAACACTTACAGATAATTTTTAAGTTTGGGCAAGTTACTTCAACTCTCTGAACTCAAACTCCTTATCTGTACAATGGGGTAACAATACCTTTGGCATAGGACTGTGGTTCGCCATTAAATGAAATGATGAACGTTATAGTTAGAACAGAGGCTGGTACATGGAAAGCAGTCAACAAATAGTAGCTGCTATGAAGAAGATGATGATGACAATGAAGAGAAAAACAAGGGTGACACCCAGCAGAATGAAGGAACTCTTTTCTACTTACAAGCAAAATTTTCCCATTTGTAAAAAAAAAAAAAGTGAGAGAAACAGACAGACAATAGACAGAAAAGCAGCATGTACTAAAATATTAAATGGACACTTGTAACTAGAATACTAAGTGAATTCTGTGTCTTGATGGGAGTGAGGGTCTAAATATGAAAATACCCATTGAACTATATGTTTAAGATTAGCGTACTTTTTACATTCAAGTACATGGCATCTATCAAATAAAATGTTTAAAAAAAGATAGTATATGTAGACATTATCTCTAAATAAAGCCATGGACATGGTCTCAGAGAGATCCTGATAAACTTGATTAAAAGAAGGTATTCATCATAAAGTCATGAATTTGTGTCTGTGGCCTAGGTTCCTCTCAATCTCTAATAGGTCCTATCCCTAACTTAAAGTGAGCAATTGCTATTTGTTGATTAACTTAGTGATGTGTATCTTTATCACCATATGCCCATCTTGAGATTAAGCTTTGTCCCATCCCATTCCTTTCCTAAGTCTCTCAGGTGTCCATATTATTCACTTCTTATCATTACTTTGGCTGACTGCTCTTTAACCAGAGAATCCTGGACGTTAGATTTGGATTCCTTGGAGAATGCTGGAGTAGAAACAAAGTAAGACTGTTATTTTGTATTATTTTTTCTAGTTACTGACTGGGAGGCAATATGGTATAGTGTTTAACAGCATGATCTTTGGATTCAGATAACTGTAATAAAAGTAGCAAATTCTTGTATAGTGCCCACTATTTGCCAACCACTGATTTAGTACTTTGAAAACATTAACTCATTCAATCTTTTTGACAATCCTGTAAGATATTCAGATAGCATATCAGGTTGATTGCGAGCACACATTTACAAGTCATTTGGCCAGGGTTCAAATCCTAGCTCCAAGCACTAATCTACTGAGTGACAGTAGACACATTACTTAACCTTTCAGAACCTCAGTTTCTTCTGCTAAATTCAGGTCATTTCAGTTAGGGTTTTATTAGAGAGGCAGAGCCATGAGTGAGAGAGAATACGGGACTTATTGGAATTAGACCTTACGATTATGGAAATAGTCTATGTAAGAATGTTGTTTCCAGTTTCAGATCTGAAGTCAGCTGTGCAGGCAGTCAAGAAGGAAGATTTTCATGTAATGGGGGTAAGGAAGGACAAATTCTACCCCTCAAGGACAAACTGAAACCCATGAGAACAAACTGGACTACACATGGTCAATTGATATCAGCACTGATCTCTCACCACCCCAAGCCTCAATGATGTGGTTGACTTTCTGGATAAATTGGTGCCTGTTAGCACATCGCTGCACACATACCTGTCTGAGGATTCAGAAGAGCTGAGATTAGTGGGAACTAGACTAGGTGCGTACTCCAGATACTGCCCTCTCTAGTTTGCCAGAACATCAGTGAAGATGTGCATGGGCTATAAGAGTGCATAGCCCCACATAGAATTCTGGATTGTGACTGTAGCTTCATTTCTGCCTTCTAAATCCAACATACATTTTTTCATAGCCAACCCTAGACTAAAGCCATACAGAGAAGAGAATTTTGGAGATGATAATATTTTCTCTTACAGTGCTTTTGTGAGGATGAGGGGAATTAATGAATGTATAGTCCATGATATAGTGCTTGACATGGAATAAAGTTCTTAATGATTACTATGGTATTCTGAGAAGGATTATGATACTCAGACAAAGTAGCTTTACAAAACCAAAATGCACTGTGGTTTCAGAGAAAGGCAATATTTATCTTCAAGAAGATGATTATTTTGAAGACAACCCTTAAAGGTTTTAGACGGTAAGGACTCCTGACCAGTTTCAAGACTGGAAGGATGGAGCAAAGAAAGAACACAACATTAATGTGCGTAATATAATGAAGGGAATATTTAGTTCAAGTGGAGAGCATATGCAATGGAGGATGAGGAACCCTGGAATAGAGAAAAGAGAGATATTCTAGAAAGGTGGAAGGATTCAAAGATATGTAAGTAGAGAAAAATACTGCGAGGCAGCGAAACTCTTTCTGGAAACATTGATGCCTAATACTGAATTCGAAGTTGTTTTCTTGTAAATCTGTTTTATAATTACCTTCTACTATTCCTAAATATCACAAAAATTATTCTATATATGAACACTTATGCTATTATTATTTTGCAGGGAATAAAACAAGAAGCATGATTCTATTATAGTACTGGAATTTTCAGAAACAATCAAAAGAATCGAGTAGAGACAGATAAAAGCTAGGTTCAATGACAAAGCAGGCTGGGGCATTGGCTGGCCAGGGAGAAACATTAGCATTAATTAACAAAATCTTAGGTAGCCTTCTGCGGTATGATTACTGTGGGCATGAGTTTTGTCATTTTTATTTGTTTGTTTATTTGTTTCTTATTTTTCTTTTCTTTTGTTAGTGCAGAGTTAGTTTTGCAGTGGATGCTGCAGCGTGCTATTCAGTTTCCCCCTTTAGGACTAAGACACCCTTAGTCTGAAAGTCCTCAGCTACCCAGGTCTCACAGGTGAGTCCCTCTCTCTAATTTGCCCCAAGCTGAAAGGAGCTCACTCACCTGGACCACACTTCCTCCTAGGGAGAATCCTGCATGGATGGCTGGTCGGTGTGGAGATACAAAAGTCTGTTCCTTTTATCTCATTTTGCATTAACTCTTTAGGGCCATCCCAGATCAAATGCTTCCTATGGAATCTGCTTAAGCCTCTGTAGACTCTGCATCACAGTTCAACTTCCTATCTAATCTTCCTTCATTACCCGTTAGGGGTTGATCCTGAGAGCACTTTCCAATGAGCTTTCTGCTCCCAAGTTTCTGCCTCAGAGTCTTTTCCTTGAAACCCGATGTAGGACAGGGCTGAAAATATAGGTGATTCCAGGAAAATCAGAGAACTTGGGAACACTCATCATAGAGATCAGTGAGTTAAATTATCATCACCCTTATCATCATCATCTTTAGCAATAGCATTATATTATCATTCAGGTGCAAGGTTAAAGGGAAACATTTTTGTACAAAGGAAACAAACGCATTTTATATCTATCACCTAGGTCAGAAGCTCCCTGCTGACACTAACAATGAACTCAGGATATATTTTGTAAGTCACTCAAAAATTTGGAGTAACTATGAAAAATGACAAATAATATTATTTAGTAGGAGTAGCTAATACTCATAAAGTGCTTTGTGTCAGTCACTGCTGTAAGATTATCAGTATATAATCTTTTTTTGCAAGCGAGCATATATTTTATTGAAAAATAAAATGAAGTTCATCTATGAAGAATAATATTAATACTATACTACATACATGCTATACTATACTATATTATATAAATTATATATACTATATTATGCTATCTTTTGGTAGTCAAAAAGTTCTTCCCTATGCTTTTTAAAATTTGTTTCAAAATATTAAGTTTTGGGTTACATGGATTGCTTTTGTAATACTTACGTCACAGCTATAAATGTGCCCATCACCCAAATAGTGTTCATTGTAACTGTTAGGTAGGTTTTTGCCCCTCCTTTGCTTGATTTCCACTGAGTTTTACTTCCCTCTGTGCATCAATATATGATCTTAAAGATTCCTGTCCTTACCTCCCACCTTTTTTCTTACTGAGTAGAAAGAATAATGACTAGGAAAGCCTTGTGTTGAGGATGATGTCAAAGCTCTTCCACAGTCTGGAGCTCTGGGTGGCTTTATAGAGCAGAGGTCACCTTCCTGTCATGGACTCCTACATGGGGGATAAATAAACCACTATTTCACTTGAGACACTGGATTTTCAAATCTCATTATTATAGAATTTAACATGATTTACCCCAACCTAACACGCAAAGCCATTAAGTAGTTGAACCAGGATGAGAACTTGGGTTTATTTAATGCAAAAAACTATATTCATAAACATGTGTTAAACTACCTTTCCAGCTTTTGTAAGCTAGATAGAGAAGCTTTCTGGATGAGAGCCCCCTTTCTTGCCTTCTGACTGATAGCAATAAGACAGAAAGAGATAGGATACTTTAAGAGCAGCAAATACAGTTACAATTTCTGGATGACTGACTTTGGCCCTTTAAACAGGTAAGACATTTAAATGGACCAGGTGATGCTCTATTTAACTTTTTATATCCAGAATAAAAAATAGAGATAGGGTTCAGAATAACAACTGTGAGTTTCATGGCCACTGTCTTTGCATTTAGATATGGATGCAGTGTTTTCTATTATTCCATAGTAGGGATCTCTGCAATGCAAATGCCATTTCCTAGTAATATGTGAGGTATACAGGAAGATACATTAACATTTCTAGTTCACTAGGGGACTATCAAGAGTGCTGTAGAGGTAACTTACTGCCAGGAAGTGATGTCAACACGGAGTGACTGGGACCCTTTCTGTCTTCACACACACACACACACACACACACACACACACACACACACAGCAGTCAGACTCTGAATGCAGCAGGGTTCATCATTTGAATATCCCTGCCTTGAAATTACTCATTTTCTTTCTTATTTAAAAGAAAACTGAAATATGAGACAATCATAAGTTTAGAAATCATAAGTTTAGAAAACAAATAATGTATGCAAAGTGAACAAAGCAGACAGATATGAAGACATTGGCAGGCAAAGCCTGACAAAGGTCAGTACCAAAGACCTTCAATAGAAAGGAAAGATGTAAAGACCTTGAATTTAAGGCTTTACTTCTAATTTATTTAAAATAGAGGTTTTCTAACACCTGCCTTCTTCTCTCCCCCACCTGAAGTTTTAAGGATTTCTGATAGTAGGTACGTTCTGTTTCTTATAGAGACATGCTATATAAGCTGACATTTGGTCAACTTGCAACAACTTTTGGTTCCTTTTTAGTTCAAGGGATACTTTCTTACTCTGATACCTGTATTCAAGTCCTAATTCTTCTCTATGCTAAGGTTACAAAAAAGAGATAGTTCATTACAGTATATTTGATAAATTAAGAACATTTTATTATTTACTAATTTACAGCTTAAAATAGAGTTTTAAAGAAAAAATATGAGCTTTCTAGATATTTTAACATGTATCAATACCAATTACCAATCAATTGCTTTGATGTCTTACCTTCTTCACAATCTTGAGATTTTCAGAGGGGCTTGCCAAGTACATGCTTCCTCACATACTCATTCAGTCTTCTTAAAATAGTCTGTCTCTCTCTGTCAGAAAAACATATATGTATTGTTTATTTCCATGATTTTTTAGTGAAGTGTAATTATTAGTAACTGAAATGATAACATTGGATACCTACCTTACCTGTTGCAGAAAGAATTTTATTCCAATACCATTTATTCAATAGCAATTAATTTTATTCTTACCACTTAGTTTAGTTAGTTTACCGTTTAGTTTATATTGAGGAAATTCTCCTTCCATATAATATAAAGAGTTTATTTTTAATGTAAAGAAAGTATTTATATGCCTGGGATAGGTCATACATCATATAATAAAATATAGAATTTTTATGGAAATAGAGTATTTGTATAGTTATCTTTAGCAAGATCATGGAGATGGATAGTTCTTTATTATTTAAAAACATACCATTATGAATATTGAGCTATTATGCTTATGGCATATTTTGTATGAAATTGAAGCAAATGCCTCAATTTGGATTAACATAGAAACTACAAAATCATTTTTAAATGCAGCAATGAAGGCAAGTAAACATTATTCAATTGTTTCATACCATACCAACAAAATATGCTCTCTTAAAACATTTTACTTTAATCTAAAATGTGTCTACATCATCCCTTATGCTCCAGAATAAGAGAAAGTTATAGGTCTTTATGTTGGCATGTGCCACTCCTTTATGGTCCTAATGTATATTTACATTTATTTCGATGGTTACTTAGTGCCAGCATCCCTCACCAGATTTTAAATTGTGTAAGGGCAGGCATAGTGTCTTTTTAGCTCATGACTTAGTCTTGTGTTTCTAACACAAAGTGGAATACATAGCAGAAATGAATATTTAATTAATTTATGTAATCCTGGTATTTTACTCTATAATTGTACTCTCTGACATTTTATGTCCTCTTAGAAGTAGCACCAAATGATTGAATCAAGGTGCGTATCATGAACTCAAACCTATAACAGTACTTAAAAAAAAAAAAATCAGTCAACCTTCTAGTTGATGAATAAAAGCACAGTAACCTAGAGCTCTGGTGAGAAAGTAAAAAGAACCACCTTCTACAATTCCAGTCTACCCACCTGACCGGGCCTCATTCCCTTTGGCAAGTCATTGAGATGCATTGGAAATCTATTTTTGCAATTTATTCCAGGGAGGCTGGGATGGATTCTTTATTTTCAAGATGAACTACAGAATTTTTCCATGGTTCCTGAGAAGCAAAGTACCTAAATGGGCAAGGCTCTGTCCCTTCCCTTAAATCAGGCTAATTCCATCCTTTTCTGATTTGGCTCTAAAATACTCTGACTGTATTTAGAAATATCTATGGAATGACATTTTCTAGGATCCGAGAATGGATAACAATGGTTTTGTGTTCACTCTCATCAGCCCAAATGTGATAAACATGGCACGGTAGGATTTTATTCTTTTCTGTAACTTATTTTCTAACATCAACAATAATTGAATATTTGTAATGAAAACATACACTTAGAATTTATTTGGCTATTTTGGGAACCATGCTAAAGCATAAAAACCATCCTGAAAGAATGTTAGAACCACATCATTTCAATGGGAGGGGAGGGCATTGAACTATAAAACCCTAGGGAAGGAAAGGGCAAAAGACAGCTTATTTCTTCTAGCCTGATTCGTTTAACACTTATTCTAAAAGGACTATAAAGGTTAACAAGTGATTATATATCATTTATACATAATCTGGACATACATATTCATGCCTTGGTCTTAATATTCGGCATTTCTTGGTAGTATCCCTTAAGGACATCAAAGGATCAGCATTTAAAGTCATTTTGATATCGAAAAATATACAGCTTGTGCCTCATTAATGTACACAGGAGGCTGTGTTTTCCCTTGAACCAACAAAACAGGAGGTGGTGCCTAGGCTCTGACATGCGGATGGGGAGGCACATGCTACTTTTGTTGAAGATGAAGGTTCCTGTTACGTCCAGAAATGTGAAATGTGTACACATTTAGAGTTCTCTGACTTTCAGAAATGTGTACATTTCTGAAAGTCAGAGAACTCTAATTGTCTATGCTATTTTAGCTTCCAATGAGAAGGTTCATTGAAATATATATATATACCCAAGAAAAAACAACCAACCAAACAAATAAAATGCATTTTCATTTTGTTTCTCTTCACCTGCTGTTATTTCAAACAAGATTAACATGTTTAGGCCGGGCGCGGTGGCTCACGCCTGTAATCCTAGCACTCTGGGAGGCCGAGGCGGGTGGATCACTCCAGGTCAGGAGTTTGAGACCAGCCTGAGCAAGAGCGAGATCCCGTCTCTATTAAAAAATAGAAAGAAATGATCTGGACAACTAAAAATATATATATA
>NW_012134081.1:4202447-4204740 GCF_000956105.1 Propithecus coquereli
GGGCAGAGCACAGGTGGAGTGATGAAGAAAGTTTCTGGGGTAGTATTCAGTTGAAATCTGCAGAGTTAACTTGAATAAGTGGTGGGAAGTCAGAAAAGAGCAGCCCAAGCCTAAATGCAGAAGGAGGACAAAGTGTGTGCTTACGCCCAGGGGCAAGAGCAAGTCAAAGTGATTAGGGTGTGGAGTGAGCAAGAGGACAGGAGATAAAGAGGAGAATGAGACTGTGGGTAAAGTCCTGTAGACAATGTATAGAATCTTCATGTTTATTGTTTTGATGCAAATGATCAAAACTATCAAAAAATTTTTTTAAAGGGATCTCTATGTGTATTGCAGTAACAATGGAGAACAGTAATAGGCTTTCATCAGGGCAGTTGCTTTGTCAGTATATATTATTTGGAAAAATAATTCTGCCAGAAATGCTTGGAAGATGACAAGAATAGATGTGGGAGACATGATAGGATTCAACTATAGGAGTTCCTTCTGAGGGATGATAGTAGCTGAACTAGGGGAAAGGAGCAGAGAAGAGACAAGTTGCCAAGGTAGATTAGTAGATAGTAGCTTCAACTCAGTGTTGTAGAAAGGATCAGATGATTTAAGGGACCTCCACTCTGCCGTATCCCATAGTGCACAGATTCTGGTATTTGTAATTGGACATTCATTTTCATAGTCTTCTCTAGACACACATTCCATTAAGGCATATATATTACGTATCAAGTCTACACACTATGTGAACTGATCTTGCCAAATTATAGCATTAGCTTAATAGTTTTGGGTTCATTGGGGTGAAAGTGGTGACAAAAATTGGGGGATGGCGTGTTAAACTTAGGAGAACAAGAAACCAACTTTTCTTTAGAGTTTATTTTCAGTTAATTATACCAAAAGGGGGTATAAAAAAACAAGATTTCTGTTTATGTAGCTGATATTTAAATGATACTATGAAAAGCTAAATATGAAGTGCAATGATTTATTTTAAAAAAGTGAATTAGCATAAACTTCTTTAAACACTTTGTTAGCCTGAATAAGAATAATAAGTAACATTTTAAACTGTTTGCTATGCTCCAGATACCATAAGAAATGTATTACAAGCATTATTTCATGACTTCTGACAAAACTACAGTGAGTTATACACGTATTATCCTATTTTACAGATAAGGAAGCAAAAGCTTTCAAAGTTAAGGATTGACCCAGGAACTTAGCTGATACCTAATAGAAACAGGACTTTTGGATGGTCTAAATCCAGAGCATGTGTTTTTTAACTTCTATGTCACACTGCCTCCTTTAATGTAAACCTATTTCATTAAACCTATCCTTTTAAATATCATAAATGATCAGCTGTGCTGATTCAGTCTGGTTTTCTGCTTCCTTTCTCTACCTTTATATCTCTCCATTTCTTCTTCCTTCTTTTCTGTCTCCCTTGCTCTTTTTGATCTTTTTCTCTCTATTTTTTTCCTTGCTCATTTGAGGCTGATAAATTTAAAGCCCTCATTTCTTTATCATAGGACTTTTTTTGCACCTCATTTCATCCGTCTCTGCTGATTGATCTCTCATTCTCTGATTACGCTCCCATCATCTCTGGTTTGACTTTCTAAGCTAGATGCTTCAATCATAGGACTTCCCAATGATGGTCACCCTCTGGAATCTCCCTATGGACTTAATCTTAATCTCTTCAAGTTACACATTAGAGATTGATTCCATCTTTGACCTGCATCAGTATTATGAAATCTAGTCGCCTTTTTGGATATCTTTGACAGTGGGGATCAGGAGTGAAAACTAAGCCCCATGTTCCAAAAATAGATTTTTAAGTACAGATTTTTAAAAAAATAGAAAGTATTGATTTTCAGTTACTTATTTTGATTATTTCCAGTGAAATGAACTTAATACTGCTTTTCAGGTTAAAAACTTAAAATAGAAAAAAATGTTTTCTTAATTACAGGAAGAGATATATGCAAACTAGGAAAACACCATACTGTGAAATTGGGAGAGAATCATAAATGGTCAGTACTGAAGGGTCTTACCTTTTCTTTTTTCATGGAATTTGTGGTATGAAGTGATATTAACAAAGTCACATAAAAAACACTCAGCTAATTTTATTCTGACTGAGAAGTAAAATCATTATTAAAGTATTCTGCTTGTCAAAGTACAAGAGTTACAGGGTTTGTTTCCCCCCTGTTCAAGATGGATGTGGATCATTCCAAAAAAGAAATTATAATTTACAAATGAACCCAAAATTTTAAGAATAATTAAATAAAAAGTTCTGAGCCGGGCGCGGTGGCTCACGCCTGTAATCCTAGCT
>NW_012134081.1:4206855-4217547 GCF_000956105.1 Propithecus coquereli
AATTGGTCATCTGACAGGGTGCTCTTAATTTTTGCATCTGTAAGAGTCCAGGGAAGATTTTGTAATTTATAAAGAGAAGAAATATTAAATATATTGATAAGATTAAGATAATTTCCTGAATAGATAGAATCATCAATATACCAAATCCTTCCCTTGAACTGATGATACATGATCATGTTGTGAGTTTTCTAACAGAATCCATCAGATTGTGTAAATTTAAGATCTCATGGAAATGCTATTCTTCTGTCTTAGAAAACATATCTGGAGAGAAAAATGTACTGGAGGAAACCAGCATATTTTCAAATTTTCGCAAATTGGGCACTTTTATGATTTGATTTTTCTATTAACATTGTTCAGATGAGAATATTCACAACTATTTTTTCCTCTAACAATATTTCATGAATGGACATCCCATGTGAATTTCACTGCCAAATATATATGATTCTGCTAATTTCCCCTTCTTAATCCTCCACCAACCTTTGCTGCCCACGTGTTTAAGGCAAGGTGTGACTAGATAGCTAGATAGGAGCTTTTGATTGAATTTGGTCTTTTCAGAGCCAGGTTGGGAGCTTTTCCTGGCCTTCAGTGATGATTCATATTTGTTTCAAAACAGGCTTTCCTCCTACGTTTATAACTTATGTCGATGTGACCAAATTAACCTCAAGTTATAACCACAAATGATGCATAAACATGTGTGTAAAAGAAAAAAAAGAGGTATTTTCTTTTTGTTGAAAAATATCGCCCTTTACATACATAAAAGAATTTCAAAGGAAGAGTGAAATTATAGTTAGTGAACTTAAGTAATGATGACACAGGTAGAGAAAAACCTTAAAAGACAGCCAAAAGTTTACATTTTGACAGAAGTTTAGATTAGTTATTTTAAATGTCATTCTATAGAATGTCACTAAGAATGAGTAAACAAGTTAATTAGTCTGGTTTTCTTTGTTTCTTCTTTTGCTAAATCCAGGCAAACAAAATGTGATTTCAAAAGCAGAAGTCAAGAAAAAAAGCTGTTTATCCTCCTTAATTCCAAGTTTCCTGATTTGATGTCTTTCAGTGTTTCGATGCTTCTGGTAACATGTTCATTCAAATATAAATGCGATCAGCATCAAAGGCTTAACATTCAGATTAACCACTTTTTGGCATCTCACCTCTTTTTAGTTTGAACTTGGAATCTCCTCCATGTACAGACCACTAATGAGAAAATCCTTGCTTATGAATTCAGTTCAGAATGGGAGCAGTTTTCCCCTCTCTCCTTTTGCATAATGTCTGCTTTGAAGTCAGGCAGTCCAAGAAAGTGATTGATCTCACCCAAGTTCATAACTTTTTCAAAATACTGCCGATATCATTAAATTTTAATTAACCCTTTGAGCTCCTTCTATGATGTAAAGATGAGGGAACATCAAAGGCTCATGTGTTGGAACAGCAGTGGCATCTTTTGTGCTCACATAGCTTTTAAGAAGATATCTAAGATGCAAATATTTCAATGGAGCCTTCAGCTTATTATTTCTGTGTGTGTGTGTGTGTGTGCGTGTGTGTGTGTGTGTGTGTGACATTGTTATGCTGTTGCAGGGGTAGAGCTAAAATCTATTGTTAGTCTTTCAAAGCTTGTTATTTAAGCATTGCTATGTTAAGGGCTTAGAAGTGGTATAGCCATCCACCTCTTCTACATAAAGCATTGTAATCAAGGAGTCTATTTAAAATGTCACTGGATTTGTGGCTTCCTGTGTTGTTTTCCTTCACCAGCTCTCATTCATAATTAATCTTTACTTCCGTCTTATGATTTAATGTGTAATATTTTGTATGTGGTCTTGGAAAGTGACATGGCAACATTTAAATCTGCTGGATGAAGAAACTAAGGTAGAAAGGGGAAATGTGTTCTGCTAGAGGTTATGGGATTTGAGGTTGCATGTATAATGTGGAAAAGAGCTTTCCGTAAAGCATTTAGTAAATATTTATTGCATGTACAGGCTGTGCCAGGCATTGTTTAAGGGTGTAGTTATTGCCCTCATTAAATGTACATTCTAGTGGAGCAGAATCTGCAAACCCAGGCATTCATGTTCTATGTCTCTTAGTATTGCCAACAATCAGTGTCAATTTTATGTTATGTGTATTTTACCACAACTTTAAAAAAGGATTTTTGAATGTGTTTTGAATGCCTCCTAGCTCATTGATCCTATTAGGGTACCAGGCAATGTTAGCAAGTGCAGGGGAACCCAGGATCCTAACACTGTGCACATATAGCATTTGATAGACATTGTCTCATGAGATAATTAGGAGTTGAGAAACTTGTCTAGTCAGATACAGGTAACTCACTCACTTGTGTATTGGTTTTTTCACACTCCTATCTACTTTCCATTTCTTGATAAAGTTTAAATGAGGTAACATACGTAAGTGTGTTTTGAAATATTACTGTCTCAAAAATATTAATATTAAGCCAACTAGTTTTAAACTTGCTATTTAGGTGCAGGAAAATTTGACTAGGACATATTTCCTTTTTTCTGGTGGCTTTTTTCTTCTGTTGTTTCTCTTAATGCAAATATCCACTACCATAATTTTCCCTCTAAAGATCTATCAGAGGGAGAAGAGGTGATAAAATTATTGATTGCTTCACTTCTTCAGAAGTAATGATAAGCTCATTTTCAAAGCCCAAATGCACATTTGCCCCTTTAGGGTCACGTTAATCAAGGCATTATCACAGATGATGCGTGCCTTCCAAAATGAGATTTTGTGACCTACTGAGATGAACATGATCTGGGCTTGCATTTGGGGTGTTTGACTTAGAACATTTCATGTTTATAAGATTTAAATTAAACCTACATATATTATTAGGGGAAAATTCAACAATTTTACTAATAATTAAAAAAATAGTTGATTTTTTTTCTTAAATAGAGTTTGAACCAATTGTAGTGAAGATAATTCAAATACTAGACTTTTAAATGCCTTAATGAATATAGGATTCCTGAAAAAGACAAATCCATTCTGTAAAGATAAAGTAGAATTCTAAACAGTATAATTGTTTTTTGGGGCTCAGAATATAGAGTCATCTATGTGACAGATGCCTCCAATACAAACAATGTATTCTGACTACCTTAGGCAGTCTCATTTTTCTTATATTTGAAGAGGACACTGGATAAATTAATTTGAGAAGGGTATATGTTGTAGAAATTGGCAATAATGAAGAAAAATAAAATTTAAATTTGGGTTGGTAACAACAATTCGTACAAAGGATTAAGTTTTTCTTACATTTCACAGTGTTGGAAAACAGCCAACTGCTAAGTCATAGTGCCATTCAATGTTTCATATTCTTTTTAAATGTTAGCTAAATTTTTTCAGTTTGTTAATCATATACAGATTCTTATACATTTGTTCTCCACAGGATATAAGAAGAGTTATCATGGAGAATCAGTCCAGGATCCTTGAAAATAATATTCTAAAAACCATCAATAAGAAACTTGTGAAAAATAAAAGCAAAATAAATAAATTAGGCTTAGAGCAGCAAAAGGTTGAAAGCTATACTTCTACAGAAGTTTTTTTCAAAACCAAATTTTATATAGACATACAAGATGGAAATAATTTGGGGGCATACATGCAAAATGAGCTTAAAATAGGTTCATATAGATATGGTGAACATATGGTGATCTACGATGCAGTGGCAAATGGGACTCACTAAATAATATGCCTGTTCCTCCTCTTCTCTCCAACTTCTCTGTCGAATGAAAGCCAGAAGAAATTATGATTAAAGTTATTCTAAGGAAAGACAAAATTCTGAGTTGTGGATTACAAGATCCTATTTCTTCTCTGCTTTCCAACTTCTCAAAATCTCTGTTGCCACCCAAGGGCAAGATGACGTTCTTTGTACCTTGGGATGACCTCCTAACTGGAGGAGCTGTGCCAGCAATCACAATGACTGTCTCTAACAGGAATCGGGGACGGGGGCAACTTTTTAACTAGTGATTGCCTTCCAGTGCCTCCTTTCCCCAAAACAAACTCCTCTGATTTTAATCGTCATCTCTATCACCATAGTGTCATTTAATTTTTACTTTTACTGCTAAGTAATACATTTTGGAAAATGCACCGGAAGCTTTAGACACATCTCATTTACTGTCATAATGATTCTGTGATATAGATCATATTATCCTCCTTTCTACAGATAAAGAAATTGAGATTCTAAGCAGTTAAACATCTTGCTTAAGGAATAACAATCAATAAATAGTGAAGTTGAGATTTTTGTCCAAGTTTTACCTGTCTCCAATTCCTTAGTTCTTTTTACTATGTACTGTGGAATTTGACATTGTATTTAGGCACATTTCTTAATATTACATAAATAGGTCAAGTTTGTTTTTCTTCCTCTCTTTGCCTTTTGGTTTGTTGTTCTTCCCACCTAAAAAACGCCATTCTCACTGCTGTTCATTCTCTGAGACATGATATGAGTCCTAAGTAATGGAAACTCTCTAGTTTTGTCTACTCAGCTGCCTTAACATTCCTTTCCCAAACGCACTCCTCTGGCCCTGTGATTCAAGTGGGCCTGCTTGGTACAACCTTCAGATCTGGCAGAAGCCCTCAGAAATGCCTCCTCCCTCTCAATAGATTAATTGTTTAAGAGATGTGCGTGTGACTCAAGCTGAATCAATTAGGTCTTCCCCAAGATGTTGGCATCATCAGAAAGACTTTTCTTTCTAGTAGGGTAGCTAAACTTATAGCCATCATTCTTTCCTTCTGGAACATCCCTCCTGAGAATACATTAATTCAGGGGCAAGAATAGGCATGGAAAAAAAGAAATCTGTTAGATAAGATTGAGACCCTGGATCCAGATGTGCCTGAGATAATCTAATTTTTCCAGTTACATAAGGCACATGAAACCACCACCCCATATATTTTGTATAAATTTGTATTGCATCTGAAACTTCCATTGATTCTGACCAATACTCTTATTGATCTATTAAACCTTTTATTACTGTCTTGGTCATTATTATTGTATTACTTCCCTGAATGACTACAACATTTTTCTGTACTGCAAAAATATACCTTAACCGTGTTCTTAAAAGAGTCATTTTGGCTTTATTTGTATTAATCCACAATCCCAGGAGACTGTAACTTCTAAGACAGCACAGGCCAGGCCTTATTCTTCCTCAATCTCACTTCTGCTACTAAGCATATAGTAAATCTGCTCCAATAGATTTAATTCAATAATATGTAACACCAGTCTAAGCACTGTAGCAGATATTGAGATTAATAAGACCTAGGACCTACTTCCAAAGCACTTACAATCATTTTGTGGGATGGAAGAGAGGCAGGAGGTAGGGATTGCATAAAGTAGGTTACTTTAATACAGGCTAGAGTAAGAGCAGGGAAAAAAAGTTCATATTTAATGAGTGCTCATTATGTGCAAAGCACACTGAACTAAGTGCCTGGCACATGTTATCTCACGGAATCCTCAAAATCACACTACAAAAAATTTTACACATTTTATTATTGAGGAAACAGACTCAACAGAAGTTATTATCTTGACCACGTTTGCAATCCAGATGGTGTGTGTGGAACAAGTGCCACTTCGAGGAGGGAAATTTGGGTAGGACTGAGCAACACATTACTTAAGTTCTTCTCAAACAGCAGATCTGGTGGCTGGTGAGTGAATTACACTTGGAGTCAAAGAGGGAATGCCGTGTAGACAAAGTGGTGTCCAGTGCAATGATGTCTGAGGAGTAAGATGGAGCCAAAAATGAAGAAAGATTGTGGATTCAGAATGAAGTGGTACAATACATGGGAAAATGTTAGCGCAAGCAAGTCAGACCTGAGGCTGTGAATAGGTTGCCGGTGTTGAGCTAACTTGTCCTGACTGTGGGACTCAGGGATAATCTTGAAGGCTTAAAATAATCTTCAAGGTCTGGACACCCAGACACACATTAATAGTTAGTAAGGGGGAATAGGGAATTTGCCACAGCCTGCCTCTGAAGTTCTCATTCTTTTCCACTCACCCAGTGCCTTACATGTCAAATAAAATTTCCGAGTGCTATGGGAGCTCTAAGGAAAGTGAGATATACTTCAAGATTTAGAAGGAGGCAGCTTTAGAAATAAATGTCAAGGGATACCTCATATTTTAAGAGACAGAGATTCATAGAACGAGGACCATTTGTGGCAGAAAAAAACAGCAAGAATTTAAGTGTAAGAAATGCATGAATTAAGTGATGGATGAGAAAGGGATGTGAGAGTTAGTTCAAGAGAACATTCCAGGGAAGAAAAATGGGGTCCATCTTCAAAAAGCTTATGATCTTGTGGTTTACTCTTATCCAGAACGACGTCTATGGCTCATGAGTCTTGATCTGAAAAATTATGATTTTTAAAAATCATCAGTTTTGTTTTCCAAACCATAAAGGATTGTTTAACTAGATTGTGATATAAGCATATAATTAAATATACTCAGGTTTGAAGCTGCGTTTGAGGATTCTTCCTTACTTGCAAACTCTAGCATATTAGTGATAAGAAAGTAACAAAAATTATGAATTAAAAATTTGAACTGAGTTGGAATTTAGTATAAAATCATATGGGCTGAAATCCACACTAAAATTTATAGGCACGGGGAAGTTATTTTTGTCTTACCTCCTGTATCTGTATCTTTGCAAGATAGTCATGAAAATCAAAATATGAGAAGGCATACTCAATTGTTTAGCAGAGTGTCTGTTATATAATAAGGACCTAATAATCATAAGCTATTATTATTTCTAAATTAATTATGGTTTAGAAAAATTAAGTGATCTACCTGCTTTGAATTAGGGAAATTTATACTTCAAGAACTGAAAAAGTAGAAGTATACTAAAAGACTTTATAACCCTGATATTAAAAAAGAGGCTATATCGTATAAATGGGAACCTGACACCCAAAAATATATCAGTGATTTACCCAGATCAATCCATTTTGTTTTGATTTCACCATTATATAACACGAGTCATCATCTCTCCAGTCTCCAGTGTTAATTGAGTTTTCCTGTCATCTGCAAAGCCAATCCCCAATTTTTATTTATATATTTATAATTTATAGCAGTACTTCACTTAGGTCTCAGTTTCTATATTAGTTACCTTTAAGTAAGTTTATGTTGAGGCGACAAATGCCTCCAAATTATCCGTTAGATTAAAACCACCAATGGTTGATTTCTTGCTTATGATATACGTTAAAGATCTGCTATGGCTCTCTTCTCCATGTGTCTTGTTTATTCCAGGACTCATGCAGACAAAGCATCCCCTAGCTGGGATATGCTGGCTTTGTGACAGAGGGAAAAATCTTTGTCAAAACACACAAGGGCTTTTAAAGCTTCTGGTAAGAAATGGTAATATGTGAGTTGAGGTCATATTTCCTTAGGAAAAACAAGTGACATGGCCAGCCCTAGTGGTGATGGCCTGGAGAAGTATAAATTTCTACCAGGTTAGTAAATGATAGAGTCATAATACTAATTTTACCAACAAGACCTGGGAATGAGTACTTATGGTGGGCAGAATTCTAAGATAGCCTGCCAGATTCCCCAACCCCTGTGCATAACCCTGAAGGTTATAAATAGGATGTATTTAACTTTGATGATTAGATTATGCTATGTGGCACAGTTGATTAGAAGACAGTAAGATTATCCAAGTGGGCATGACATAATCACATAATCCTTTTAAATCTGGGTCTAGAGGTCAGAGAGAGAGGAAGTAAAAAATTGGAGGCACAAAGAAAATTTAATGGGACAAGTCCTCAGTTGCTGGCTTGGAGATGGTGAAGACCACAGGCAAGAAGTGTAGGCGGTCCCTAGACTCTAGGAGAGACCGCTGGGTAACAGCCAGCAAGGAAATGGGGATCTCAGTTGTACAACCACAGGAAATTCAAACCTCATTCCTACAACCATAAGTAACTGAATTTGGCCAAGTGCACCGTGAAGCAGATTCTTTTTCAGAACCTGCACAAAGGAATTCAGCCTCTCTGACAACTTAATTTCAGCCTTGTGATACCTTGAACATAGAACCCAGTCACTCTAGGCCCAGAATTCTGACCTCTAAAACTGTGAGCGAATAAATGGGTGTAGTTTTTAAGCCACTCCATTAATGGCAATTTGTTATGCCCAATAGAAAACTAATAAGCACTATACAAGATATCCAAGTAATAAAAACACTTGTACCCCCTTAATATTTTGAAATAAAAAAATAAAAGAAAACTAAATCCATATTACTCTGCTATTTACTAGCTCTGTGACTTCAAGCCAATGTTATGGCTTCTTCAAGCCTTAGTTTTCTCATATTTACAAAAAAAAATATCTATTCCATACATTCTGTATTGTTGTGATAATCAAATAAGGTAGAATATGCAAAATTGATTGTTAAAAAAGTGCTACAGGCCGGGCGCGGTGGCTCACACCTGTAATCCTAGCACTCTGGGAGGCCGAGGTGGGCGGATTGTTTGAGCTCAGGAGTTCAAAACCAGCCTGAGCAAGAATAGAAAGAAATTAATCAGACAACTAAAAATATATAGAAAAAATTAGCTGGGCATTGTGCGCATGCCTGTAGTCCCAGCTACTCGGGAGGCTGAGGCAGGAGGATCGCTTGAGCCCGGTAGTTTGAGGTTGCTGTGAGCTAGGCTGACGCCACAGCACTCTAGCCTGGGGAAGAGAGCAAGACTCTGTCTCAAAAAAAAAAAAAAAAAAAAGTGCTACAAACATGTAATGGATTGACAGTGCAATACATAACATAGTAGTTTAGTCATTTATATTGATAAAGCAATAAATTATAGGAATCATTTGTTTTCCTATAATGTCTCACCAAATTCAGATAAAGTTACAGAGAAAGGGAAAGTAAATAAGCATTAAAGGTAGGCAGACAAGGGTTTGATTTCAACTCTGACAATGGAAAATCTACAGGAATTTTAGTAATATACTTAATTTCACTGAATCTCAGCTTAAGTGTAAAACATATTTAATATCCAAGAAAGGTTTATTATTGAAGATTAGGGATAATATATGTACATTGTTCCCAGTTTCAGGCACATACAATGCACATACTGTTCATATCATTTACAGTAATAAGTTAATTAACGCTTTCTGTAAAACGTCAAAAATATCCACAGCATAGTTCTATGTCCATTCCCTTTCTTCCCTGTCCTGAACTGGTTCAAATTATCTATTGAGGTATAAGCTCAAAATGAAATCTAGCAGACTATCATACTGGGCATATTGGCTTCAGGCTTAATCTGGATGGAAACATTCCCCACTCATATCCTCAGCTTTCAATTATGGGTTTTACATTAAAGTTCAGTGAGCATCACAGATAAGCTCTCTTGATTAAGATCATTAAAGAATTCTTTATCTTTTTTAGTTCAGTGGCATCTTGCCTACAGATTTATTAGACTGCTTTTTTTTTTTTTTTGGTACATTGCCTGTTTGAGGGAGAAAATATTCCACCACTACATACGGGTAGGATAAAGATTAAGCACAACTGCCAATTTCACATAAGGAGTCTGATGTGTTCCTATAACCAAAAGGAATCTGTAGAGTCTGATATCCAGGAATAGGAAGAACTTCAGAAAATCCTGAAATCCAGCCTCATGAACTGAGTCAGGCCAGGTGATGGTATCTGTTTTAAACGTGGAGGCACCAGAAATGTGGGTGCTATTTTAGGGTCTTGTAATTAGGTTGTGGTCTGATCTCCAGAATGTGCATTCTTCCAGCTGAACCACAAGATTCATCAAGCTCTTCTCTAAAGGAGGTCTCTCCCACTCACAGTCTCCTGATGGATAATACGAATCTTTATTCTCTTGATATGTGTTTACAAAGTAGATAATTTACCAGTGAATCAAATATTTATTGAACACCTACAGGGGGTGAAGGATGTTGCCAGGCACTAAAAAGAAACTGAGACATCTAAGATACAATTCTAGTCATTATGGAAATGACAATTTGTTTGAGCTAGGAAATATGTTAATGAAATTATAACTAGCATCATCAGGAAATATATAAATGTCTCAATGTGTTCCTCAGGCCACTGGAATCAAAATCAGCTGGTGATTGTAATAAACAGTACATTTTGAGAATTACTTTAATATGTGGTAAAAATCAATTATGTGATAGCAAAAAAGAATGCTATGTGGAACCAAAAACAGGACCTTAATATGAAGAATTACTCAATAAGAGATGAAAAAATGAGTGAATGAATATATGCAGCAGAGATTTGAAAAAATATCAAAATTAGCAGAGGTGATCAGGGAAGGTAGTGATGGAAATATGAATAAGCAATTAGCTAGATTCATGACTAGCAGAGGAAATGGAATAGAAATTCTATGACATTGAAAATAATGTTATTAGAGATGGGCATTTTTTATCTCTTTTTATTGCCAAAATTATGGTCAAAGTGGAGAGCCTGAAAGCATAGAACACTTTTTTTTTAAGGATTCATGGGCATAATCTTTCTTTTTCTGAAAGATAAGAAAAGAATCTTTCTTTTCTGAAAATAGTGAAGGCTAAATGATGACAGGCAGTCAAATTAAAATGTATTTTTAAAAACCAAATGAAAAGGAACATGTTGTGTTATGTGGTATTCAAGTTAACAATGTAGTTATTTCCCTGGAACGAAAGGCAAATATATGTAATTGTCAGCAAGATAATTTCTTTAACACTGATATATCAGGAATCCATTATTAAAAGTAGACACTTCTAATAAGACCCTTTCCCTC
>NW_012134081.1:4218015-4221189 GCF_000956105.1 Propithecus coquereli
GGATATTCAACCTCTCTCTTTTCCCCCCAAATTTGCTAATATTTATTGGATATTTTATGAAAATATTTTTGTCCTGCAGCAAGAACAGAGACTTGGAAAAGGGTATGAAGCAAGAAGACTCATTACTCTGTTATGAATTACACCTAAATCAGATTGGCTCGAAAACAAATGGCTAGTTCGCATTCGACTGCTGTTATGCATCCCAATGATAGTTGGCTGAATTGTAGTAAATTTAGTACTGCTTCTGTGAAAACTGTGTACAACTCTAAATAGTCAATTCTAAATCTTGTTAATAGTGTTATTAGTTGCATATTGTAAGCGTCAGTTCAATTATTAAGAAATATTAATAGGCTTATTAAAATAATCATACTGTTAAAATGATCTAGTGCCATTATTGTAACAGAAGACCAGCCAACACCTTATTCTGGAATTTCCTAATAAGAAACTTATTTAGAGACTTATATCACCATTACCTTACTCTTCTGTAAGAAATTTTCCACGTGAAACTCATTTCCCACACATATTGATGCAGTCTATCACTGTGGAATGGTGTAGTCATTAAAGGTAGGCTTATTTTAAAATATTGCTGAAACTAAAAGCATTTTGTGTGCTCAATGCATTGTTGAAAGAATGAGATAAAGAAGAAAAACAAAATTAATATCTTTCCTTATGGTTTACAATGCGTTTTCATGTGAGTGTCTCTTTTAATGAAGAGTATTTAGAAACACAAGAGCTAGATGTCAGCATTCCTCCTGGACATTTGGAGAATCACTATCTTGATTCATTTGCCAAACTTTTATTGAGCACTTATAAGGTTCTAGACCCTATGATACAAGAACTAATCCAATGGTTCTTAAGCTTGGCTGTATATTAGAATCACTTGGAAAGGTTTCAAAAAAAAAAAAAGTGAATGCCAAGGCCAAGGCCACCGCACAAATCAATTATATTAAACTGTCTGTGATCAGAATCTCAGCATTAACAGTTTATTCAAATTTTCCAGGCAATTCTATCATGTATACAAGGTTAAGAATCAGTAATTTTCAACAGAAAAGCTTACCATAAAGACAATTTAATCATCAGTTAAATGATATATTCAAACATAGAAATTTAGATTGGAATAATTAGAAATACAGAGCGAAATGCATTTTTATTGCATTTATAGTATAGGATCATATTTTACTTCCTAAAATCTATAAAGTTCTCTTTACATTGCTCTTGATATCAAGGAAAATGATGAGGTAGATAGCTGGATACATAGAGAGATAACCCCAATATTGGCAGGCTACCTTGAGATCCGCTCACTACATTGTACACAAAAACAAAAAGTTATCTAAATACAAGAATCCATGAAGGGTATAGATCTTTACTGTATGATTCCTTAAAAAGTCATCTCAGAGACTAATATTACTATCACAGAGAACAGATACTCATTCTCTTTCCCTAAATCTTCCCAAATAGTGGCTAAAGAGCTTTTCCTCTTCCTGAAGAATGGTCTCACCACTATGCCACTAACCTCAACTACTTCTTTCCTAAGTCATGCTACATCCCCATATTAGCTTCATAAAGCCACCATCATCACATAGCTCCAGAAATCTAGTTATTTTCTTGCCCTTACTTTTTTTGTTGTTACAATAAAAATTGATTCCTTTGTGATTTTGGTAAATTAAATGCATCACCTTGGGTGTTATTGATTGATGGTAAGACATAGAGAAGGTAGCTTGATAATGACACCTGGAAATATCTGTAGGAAAGGGTGAGAAGGAAAGGAGAAAGGAGGAAATAAAGAAATGCGGGGAGGGGAAGATAGATAAACTAAATCATAGTTCCTGTCCACTCTAAACCAACAATTGCTTTCCTTCAAATCAGAATAAAAACCAACCTCTGTCACTGCCCTCAAAACTGCACAAATGTGGCTCTCCTCACATCTACTCCACATCCGTTTCCTACTTCTACTTGAGTCCCCTGGCTTCCTTTCTTGAACATGCCAAGCTCATTATTGCCTCAAGGGCTTTGCTTTTACTATTCCCTCTGTCTAGACCAGTGCTTGCCCATATTTGGCAATATCTGCAGAAATTTTTGATTGTCACAGCTAGGAAGATGTTACTGGAATATCTTAGGTAGAGGGCAGGAAGACTGGTAAACATCCTATAATGCCTACGATAGCCCCACACAACAAGGAATTATCTGTCCTCAAATGTCAGTATTACTGAGGGTGAGAAATTCTAGTCTAGACATCTTTCCCCAGATCCTGTCTGCTTCTATTCTCCTCTTTTTTCATGAATCTCCTTAAATGTCACCTGTACAAGGAGGTATTTCCAGATTACCTCATCTAAAATAGTAGCCCCTACCACACTACTTCTAACCTGTTACACCGCTTTGTTTGTTTTAAGGCCCTTATTAATTTAATGTTACTGATGTTAAAATAGATGCATGAGACAAATAAAATATGCTCACACTAAATGTCCAGTAAGTTCCCAAATGAATCATACTTTTAATAATGTTAAAATGCAAGGAAAAAATACCATGCATTTCGGGATTGAGAAAATACACAATTACCCAGACTTTACAAAGAAATCTGAGGCTTCAAGTGGTTAAGGAACTTGCCCAAGACCACACAGCTTTTAAGTGGCAGAGCTAGACATCTGATGGTTTGATTTTTCTCTTTGAAGTTTTCTGGTGAGTTGGGTTGGGGCTGGGAATAGGATGATAAAGAAGCTGCAGGGGTAGAAAGAAAAGAAAAAGAAAGGGAAGGCAGTGGAGAGGGAAAGCATACATTCCAAATAAAAGTATTCTTAAACAACAATTTCCCACACTCTAGGGCATAGCATTTAGCTCATCTCTAAGATGCACAAACTACTAGTATTGTTCAAGATGTAAAATAGCAAGGTCATTTGACACAACTACACTAAAGCAATCATAATACTTAAACCGTAAAACGCTGTGCTGTAAAACACAGCCAACATTCTACCACGCAGCTAAGTATCCTCCCTGGACTAATTATTTTTAAAAGTTAGACAGAAAACCGTTATAGTTTTAGGCACTCTTGTCAACCTAGGAGTGAATAAAGCACGTTTCTGCCAACCAGGGGATGTGGTTTAAGGCGCCTGGCATTATTTGCTTTTTATTTTTACTGGCTTGATAATGTTTTCATTATGCTACCAAGCAAGAGGGCTC
>NW_012134081.1:4225389-4228427 GCF_000956105.1 Propithecus coquereli
GCCCATCTGATGGGTAATATCTTAGAGAAAATACATCTTCCCTCACACGAGGAGAATACCGGTAGTAAAAGAAGAACATTGCACCAAACGGTGGTTGGGAGTTAAGATGCAATCTTTTGGAGACTGACCCTACCTTTGAATTGATAAAAGGTATAGCAACACATTACAAAGCACTAAGACATATAAAATATTTAAATCAATCTGAACAGAAGTACTTGACCACTGAACAGAATTACTGTCTGTAGCATGATTCATAACATTGTTACTATTTTTAATTCATGATTCTCTTCATATAAGAGAAGTGGTCATGTAGTAACATTATAGAATTACGTGTAATGCATGACAGAAATATGACATGGTGGAATAGCTATATCTTTGCATTAAAATAAATTTTACGAGTTATATAACATTTAATAGTTTCTGGCTGGTGTGAAATAATACTGTAATTGGGACTGATCCAAGCAGAAACAGTACCAATGGCATGGATTCACTTCCAAAGAAGCAGTACTTTCTCCTGCAAATTATTTATGTATTATTTAATTTCCCAGAGAAGATTTAGATTGGATCTCCTACATAGTCCTTCAAGAGACAGCTGTGTGTGTGTGTGTGTGTGTGTGTGTGTGCATGCGCACGCAGCTGTGTATATAACTAGAAGGTAATGTATGTAACCATATTTGAAACAACTAGGCTATTACTGCAAATTGTAGGCTGAGATAGCAAATCTGAGGAAGATAAGTGTCAAGACTCCACAGCCTAGCTCTAAATATATGTTCTAGATAACTTAGAACTTCCTGAGAGGTGGATGACGATGTAGTGAATGTCGGTAAAAGATAGAAGAGTAATAACTCCTAGAGAAATGTGGGAAAGTAGGAATATAAATGAGCAAGCATTCCATGACAAACTCACTTCCTTTCTGTGAATTCTCAAGATACTGGTCAAACCCAGGTTAAGGGAAAGTGGATGTGAAATTGATCTTTGGACTGGATTTTTTACAATCTAAACATTAGAACATCCTAGAACTGAAAATGGTTGTAAACTCTAAGTTGTTGCAAAAAGTAGGAAAGGGTAATGTGATTTTTAATTTTATTTTTCAACTTGGCTAGGCTATGGTGCTCAGACATGTCATCTGACATAATTCCGAATGTTTTTGTGAGGGTGTTTTTGGATGAAACTAACATTTGAATTGGTGGACTTCGAGTAAAGCAGATTGCCCTCCATAATGTGGGTGGGCCTTCTCCAGTTAGTTGAAGACCTGAATAGAATAAAAAGGCTGACCTTGCCCCAGCAAGAGTGAATTCTGCAGCAGATGGCCTTAAGATTTGAACTGTATCATTGGCTCTTTCCTAGGTCTCCAATCTGACGGTCCTCAGAACTGTAACTTTGTTCTTCTCTGGGTCTCCAGTCCACCAGCCCACCAGCCCACCCTGCAGATTCTGGACTTACTAGCCTCCGTAACTGCATGAGCCAATTCCTTAAAATAAATCTTTCAGTATGCATACACATCCTATTGGTTCTGTTTCTCTGTAAAACTCTAACACAGGAGAGCATGTTTGAAAGCTGTGGTGTGAGAAAAAATAAAACTCTTTTCTGCTTGTGCCTTAAGAAGTCTGTCCCATTCGATAAACTGGTTACAGATTAGACAGCCTTTCCTCTTACCCTGAAGACCAGAGAAGGACTCACAGAAAAGTGAAACAAATATAGTGAATTGTATTTCTCATGCTTCTCTTCTAGTGTGGCTCACTCCTCTTTCCTCTCATCTGTTCACTCTCAGGAAGTCTTATGGGTTGGTTCTATCCTTTGTGTAAAAGGTTGAATTGGTCTCATCCTGTTACAGAATCTGTGTTGTATTATTACCCAGAAATCCTTTTATGTCAAATAGAAGCAGCTAAACTGGAATAAAATTGTTGACAGATGAATAGAACCTCACAAGTAAGTGAAGCTTCTCCTCTTTAAACTGAGTCTTGCAATTAACAGAGCATTTAAAATGACATGATTATTGAATCAACTTTCAGTAGAGTTGCAATCCTTTGCACTGTACATTCCATCACCAATTTGTACTCATTTACAATGTCATCCAAACCCTATGAAAATAAATCACCTTGGATTCCAAATGCCAAGGTCTCACATCAATGCACCTTATATTTCAATGTCTTTTGTCTAATGACATGAATACCTTAGACATGCAAATTCATAATAGTGTATATACATTTGATGATGGTCTAAAAATAGCTTGATTCTCTTCTCATTTTTTTCTTTTAATCTTTGTTGCCTAAAGTAAAGCAAAAAGGAGTAATTATGTATAATTGAGAGAAACACATTTGACAGTTTATTTACTCTTTGAGGCAATGGTCATTTTTTCTATGTCCCACAGAATAAATTCTAAATCTCTTCCATGATCTCAATAGAACCACTTTTTTTGTTGTTTTTTCTTCTCCTAAATATCCATCTTCTGCATGAGCACACTATGGCTGAGAATGCTGTGCTCATCAATGTCAGGTTTCTGCTCTTGCCCTTCAGCACACTGGCACATTGCATCAACCAGCCTCTTTGCTGTGAGTGAAGTAACACTTTGCAGCTCAAGCTAATGGGAGGTGGGTGAAAGTGGAGTTAAACAACTTCCAGACAGGAACTCTAAATCCTTACACGATTATCCATGTACTGTTATATGTTTGCTTATAAGATAAGCTAGTTAGATGTAGAGAATACAATGGAAGATCCCGAGGGTCTTGAGCAGAGACAGGTAGAGTTACTATATAGAATGTACCCAGGTCTCTGAAGGATTGCTAGGAGAATAAATCCTGTGGGGACCCATCTTAGACTGTGATGTGATAAAGAAATAAGTGCTACTGTGGTAAGCCATTCAGATTTGGGGTTTATTATAGGATTACTAGCATTACTAAACATTAATAATACGGATAATCTAAATTTTAGATATAGTAAGTTGTTTTCATATTTTGTCCATGCTATTCCTAATTCTAAAATGCTCTCCCACCAACACCCATCTCTGCCAACCACATCTTTTCTTTCTTTGATACCCA
>NW_012134081.1:4229877-4233931 GCF_000956105.1 Propithecus coquereli
CATGTAGCCATGCAGCTATGACTCAAGGAGGAGAGTGAGTGAGCCATGTGGGAGATCTGGAGGAGAAGAGTTTCAGGAAAGGGGCCAGGATTGGAAACACCCTGAATTGAGGAGCAGCAAAGTGGCTGGGGGGAATTAGTAGGAAATGAAGTCAGAGAAATAATGCAGAACCTGATTATTATTTAGGTTTCATGAACTATTATAAAGATTTTACTTCTCCTACAGTGCATGGAGAAGATGTGGGAGGGCTTTAAAAAAATGAATTAGGTGAAATGACTTACATTTTAAGAGGATAACTGGCTGTTGTGTTGAGAGGAGATGTAGGTGGGCAAATGCAGAAGCAGAAAGACCAGTGGAAAGGCTATTAAATACTCTAAATGAAAGATGATGTTGGATTGGAGCAGAGTGGTAACAATGGACTTGCTGACCAGGCATATATTTTTGAAGATAAAAAATACAATAAGCTTTTCTAAGGACTGAATGGGAGTTGTGAGGAAGTGGAAAGGAGAAAAATCCCAAAGCTGTTTGGCCTAAATAGCTGGAAACTTAAGAGTTATTGTCTACTGAGATGGGGAAGCCACTGGGAGGAACAGATGTAGGGAGGGAAAACCAGAAGTCGAGTTTTGGATATGGTACATTTGAAGTGCCAATTAGATTTCATTGAAATATATCAAGTGGACATTTAGGTATGTTGCATATAATACTTAAATCCATGAAACTGGATAAGTGTGCCAAGGGAATGCGTGTGTAGATAGAGAAGAGCTGAGGTTCAAAGTCTGATCACTGAAGGTCATGAAATTTTAGAGGCTGTAGAAATGGAAAAGAATGAGCAAACGGACTGTAGAAGAAGCCAGTTATGGAAGAAATACTGGGCTGAGTAATGTCTTGGAAGGTAATATTGTTGTTGAAGTCTCCAATACTATTTTTTTTTTACTTTGCATCATTTCCGCTTAACAACTTAAGCCCGAACTCCCAAATCTTTCCCTCATGCTTTTATGAGGAATTACTATTCTTATTAGGACTTGGAAATGTAGTAATTCAAATAACCTGTCAAGTATTTGGTAACCTCTTTTTCAAATTTAGACTTCAGTAGTAATTTCATTAATTAAATCAATGAACTTCTCATGTACCTGAGTTATCACTGACTTCTTAAACTTTACTGGGGAGTTATTCCAGACACAAAAATTCAGGCAAAATCTAAGTCCCACGTACAAAAGAAAAGTGTACTGTTAAAAGGTTTAAAAAGGCTAAATTCTCATCAAGTTGCCCATTTCAAAGGCTAATGAATTTGGGGTAATTAAAATATTCACGCTAATGGTAGGTGTTAAGCAAATTTTAAGAACTGAAAATAAATTATCAGTCCTTGTCTTCACCCCTCTCAGTCGCAATTAGTACAAGGTTGCCAAGTGAAAGGTAGCAAGTAAAGAGCTGTATTTCTCTTTAACCTCTTCACCCAATCAATCACCTGCTTTTACTTATTTTTTTCTAGTTCACCCCTAAACCTTTTCTCTTTCCTTGGACTACCACTCTCCTTTAGGCATCATAAATCACTTCTCTCCTAGACTTGGAAATAATTTTCTAGTTGCTTACTCTGCTTGTTTTCCCTTTATTTTTGTCCATCATAAATATAGCCATTAAGAGACTTGCACTCAGATACACTGGAATATCGATCCCGTTTATAGTTTTATCATTTTATATTTCTCATTTCTTCTCTCTAGTTTTCTCTTTGTCGTTCTTGCTCAGACATTTTAATAACATTTTTAACCTTTCAAACAGGACAAGTTTTGTTTTTTAATCAACTCTGTATTTCCTTTAATTTGTATTTCAATGAAATGTTTTCATTTTTATTAATTCTTTTTTTTACTACTTTGCTGTTTTCTTTTTGTTATTGTCATTTTTCAGCCTCTAAAGTCATATTTTTTGAACTGTAAATGTTTCTACTAATATGTTATTTTGAAGGTCCAGGTTTCCTTCTATATGCTGCCTTGGCCGCATCTCAGATAGTGCTTTTATTTATAAATTGTTCAGAATTATAGTGATTTCTCTCATTTTAATTGAGTTATTTTAATGGGTATTTTCAAGTTTCCAAGTGGATATATTTATTTTTCACTGATATGCCCAAGGTCATTTATTGTTAATTTCTATTTTATTGCATTGTTTTCAGGTAACATAGCATTTATGATCTCTGCGCTTTGGGGTTTCTTAAAATATTCCTTTGTGGTTTAATACACCATCCATTTGTGTGACTATTCAAGATATGCTTAAAACAAATTAGTTTAATGGTTTTAAAAAGACTTAAGATAAATCTGGCTTACTAACAATAAGCCAATTCTCTATTCAAGAATAAAATATTTATTATGCACCTACAATGTGCCAAACACTGTTCAAGGCAATAAAGATATAGCAATGAGCAAAACAGATGAAGTTCCTGTTCTCATTGAGTCTAGTCAGGAAACAAACAGTGAAAAAGCAAGTAAACACATTGTATGTCAATACATAATAATAAACTAGAGAAAAGTGGATGGAGAATACCAGGAAGGGCAGCCAGGCTGTTATAATATTTTATAAAGATTCAGGCAAGGCTTCCCTGATTAAATGACATTTGTGGTAGGACATGCAAGATGCTGGATAGCCATGAGAATATCTAGGAAATGAATCCTCTACGGAAGGGCAAGTCCAGAGGCTTCCAGGCAAGAGCATTCTTTGTGTAATCCAGGAAGAGCAAGGAGATTGAAGCGGCTGGAAAACATTGAGTAAGGGAGAGTATGGTCATAGGGGGATTTTAGACAGACCACGTAGTTGCTTGACAGCCATGGAAGCAACATCAACTTTTACTCTGAGTGAGAAGAAAAGCCTTTGCTAGGTTTTGAACATTTAAGTGCTGTTATCTGACAAATTTTTCATTAGAAGAATCCTTCCATCTTGCTGGACTGAGAATAGGCTTGGATGGTGATGGGGGTAGGAGTTGGGTAGGGAAAGAGGAGAAGTGAGCAAGGACAATTCAACTAAAAGACCAATTAAGAAATTAGAAGAGATTTAAAGGTGGCTTAGACTGGAGTATCACATTTAAGGTAGTGAAAAGTGGTTGAATTCAGCATATGCTTTTAAGGTAGAGTCAGGATTTGTAGACAGAATGGGTATACAGTGTGAGAGAAAAAGAAAACTCAAGGATGTCAAAGGTTTTGACTGAGCAAAGGAAAGACAGTTTCCCATTTACTGAGCTAAGGAAAATCTGTGGATGGAGCACGTTTGTGTGGCAGCAATCAGAAGTTCACTCTTAGACATTTTAAATTTGAGTTGCCAATAACGCATATTAGAGGGAGGTTAAGTAATACTTGGATAAAGGAGTCTGTAGCTCAGGGGAGACATCTGGACTCTATAAATATTTGAGGTTTTCTGAAGAGTATGAAAATGCCATGAAGCTATACAAGATCACCTAACTAGAAAATGTAGAAAAGAACAGATGAGACTGAGAAGTGAAACCTTTGGGCACTTTTGTATTTAATTGCTGAGGTAAGGAAGACTACCCATTCAAAGAGACTGAGACAGAATATCCCATGAAGAAAGGGAAGGATCATGGTATTATGATTTCAAAGAAACCAAGGGTTTCAAGAGGCATGGAGCAGTCAGCTCTATCAAATGCACTCGGTCAAGTAAAATGAGGACTGGAAGACTCCCGTTGCATTTAGCAATGTGGAGACATTGCTAAAAGGTGACATTGACAAGGGCCAAATGTGACCATGGTAGTGATGAAAGCCTGATGGAGTGGGTTCCATAGGAAGTTGCTGTAAACCCTTTAAATGAGGCAGTGTTTAGAATTGAAAGGTTTTGAAATATAGAATTGCCGGGGTATTGTCCATGAGTAAACCAAAGGGGATGGGACTTCATCCACAAGTGAAGGGAGGTATTTGAAGAAAAGAAGACTATTGAATTTCAGAAGAGGCAAGGTACAGCACCTTGTATGGTTGGGGAAGCATTGTCTATCTTCAGTAAAAAATGGGCTTGCATCTTTGTAATCATGTTTCCCCTCCTTGCTGCACTCCCACCTCTCACA
>NW_012134081.1:4236019-4240420 GCF_000956105.1 Propithecus coquereli
GGGGGAGGAGGGAGGAGGGGACAGGTATCTGTATACACAAGGAGTGCAATGCGCACCACCCGAAGGATGGACATATTTGAAACACGGACTTGGGGGGGGACCAAGGGCAACATACATAACCTAAACATCTGTACCCCTATAATATGCTGAAATGAAAGAAAAAGAAAAAAGAAAAGAAATTTCTCTTTAATTTCATACTAATCTTACTCCCTTCTTATTTTCTATGGGGTAAACTCCCTTTGCGATTTTTATTATATATTTTTTCAGGTATATAAATCAATACCTTATAATTTTGCCATTACATAAATAAGATTGTATTGCACATACTATTTCAAAAAATTTCATTGACAACTTTTCATGTCTCTCTCTATATATCTTTGAAGGTATAATTATCTCCATTTTATATAAGAGTAATGAACTTGAAAATCACTAGTTCAAAGTTAACAGATAATTAGTAGCGATAAAGGGTAAAGAAGAGGAGAAAGGCTAGTAAAGGTGACTAAATCACAATTAATATGATAGCTATCCTTGGTTAAAGACTGATTTTGAGAGCTCACATGTGAACTTGCGAAAGTTTCCTCATCTGTAAAATGGTAATAATGGTAATAACAATGACATCCACCTCATAAAATTGTTGTAATGTATGAAGGTATGCATATAAAATACCATGATGCTTCACATACAGTAAGTGCTCCATGAATATCAGTTGTTATTTTTTTCTTTAAGAACAGGAACTAAGCTATTATATGATACTAGACAATAAATAAACATTAAATGTTCTCAAGTGTCATGGTATCTGGAGTAACAGTAATATTGCAATGTAACTCTTCAAATTCAGTGAAAGTGAAACATCAGGATGAAAATAGAATAGTGTGTCCCTGCAATGAAATTCTCACCTCTGGATATCTTTTTTTTTTTCCCCTCATGAGTATACAGGCCAAAAAGTAGCCACCCAACCAGGTAAACACCGTAAAAATGGAAGCCACGATGTTACCTCTAACAAAACTATTGATCTAAAACTGGAAAGACTTTATGCCCAACACACCCATATTTACTTAAATAAGGTATGTTTATACATAAAGGATACACATCCTGTCTCTACAAAGGGCAAGGCTTAGGAAAAGGGGTGCAATTGAACTATTTCTAAGAATGCTGATTTTGAAGGATTGTCAACATCTTCATTAGGTATGAACCCCGGAAATTTCACCACTCAGCAAACTGGGCTGCCTCAGAGCACAAAAGAAGGTTGAAGCAACACATTTAGAACTTCATTAGTTTTACAGAGTTCTTCTAAAAAGGACTGAAACCTTAAAAAATGTACTACACTATCTTTTATTGATATTCTCTGGGTCAACTAGAAACAACTGACTTAATTCATGAATTAAAATTTTATTTGCAAAAGTATAAACATAATAAATACTATATGGCAGTAAAAATAAATTACTGTTATTTTCAACAATGTATATAAGTCCTAGAATCATTATATTGAGTGATAAAAGTAACTTTAAAAAGATTATATAATGTGCCCTTTTATAAAGTTAAAAACAACTAAAATTAAACAATGTCCTTTTTAGGGAATATGCTATATTAAGAGACCCTGTGTGCACACACACTCTACCAAGAGAATGATCAACATAAGATTCAGAATAATGGTTACCTCTAGTTCGAGGCATGATCACAGGATGGAAGACGTTATGAGTTCAATTGAGTTATTGTCAAGGTTCTAGCTTTCATAATACATGTGGTTTTCTTATGTTATTAAAAATAAACAAACAATAAATAACTAGAAGAGGATTATTTGTGTCATGAAACAAGCATTGTAATTAATCTCAATGCTAGAAAAATATATACTTTTAAAAAGAATCATAAAACTTCACAACCCAGCTTGTCATTTGATTTTTTCCCTCTCTCCCTCTGCAACAAGAGTAAAATGAAACACTAAATACATTTCTACTTCTTCCAATTCCAAGATTCTCTGGCTTTTTACAAATGCCAGTAGTCACACAAGTGTAGGAGAATCTTTTGATATTCACATTTATTATAATATAGAATAAAAATGCATTTTGATTCTGCTTCTTGAACTTAAAAAGCTTGTATGGTTAAAATTGCAAACCCAGGAAGCGAGGGATCATTATTTTGCATCACAAACTGCAAAGATTTTATACAAAGAAATAAATATGAGGAGTGGCTATTGTGAGGAGTGGATGATGGCGGGAAACAGAGAAAAAAGGAAAGAAGATGTTAAGATAGTATGTTATGGAAAGGGCAAACAAAAGACAGCTGGTTTTACTTAAGCTTTTTTTATATATAAGTGCCTGTGTTTAAATGACTGAGTGACTTCTGGAAACTCGGCTCTCAGGGGCAGAAAAACAGATGGCGAAGATCATCCAAGTTCCACCTAATACATTTCACTTGTCTTCAAATCATTCCGAGAAATTTCCTTGCCTTGCAAAAGGGTAAGATTGGATAAAAATAAGCTTTTTCTAATCTCATTAATGTTCTTTAAAACAAACAATGCTAATATTTGAAATGAGACCAAGACCAAGACCCATTTTCAAATACCCATGATTACTGGAGGAGGAACCTGGAATTCCAAAGATTCAATTGTGGCTGGGTGTGGTGGCTCAGGTTTGTAATCCTAGCACTCTGGGAGGTGGAGGAGGCAGGAGGATTGCTTGAGGTCAGGAGTTTGAGGACTGCCTAGGCAAGAGCGAGACCCCATCTCTACTAAAAAAATAGAAAAAATTAGCCAGATGTGTTGGTATGTGCTTATAGTCCCAGCTACCCGGGAGGCTGAGGCAGGAGCATTGCTTGAGCCCAGGAGTTAGAAGTTGCAGTGAGCTAGGCTGACACCACAGCACTCTAGCCTATCCCCGCAACAGAGCAAGACTCTGTCTCAAAAAAAAACAACAACAAAGATTGAATTGTGTTGGTATGTCCATTGGCCATTTGCTAGAGACCTGAGGGATGGCCTACACATTTTGATGTCTCCTGATCTCACTAATAGGTGGAATCTAAAATGTTGAATTCATAGAAGCAGAGAATAGAATAGTGGTTGCTGGGTACTGGGATTGGGGAAAATGAGCAGTTGTTGGTCAAAGACTACAGAATTTCAGTTATAAAATGAATAAGTTCTAGAGATGTAAGATGCAGCATAGTGACCAGTTAACAATACCGTATTGCATACAAATGTAACCTTTAAGATTTGGAAATCATTTTGACATAGCAATCGTGTAAATGTTCTGGTTTACTGAAAGAATTGAGAGTAAACTAAACATGTTCATTAAGGGTCATTAGTGAGGCTGACTTTCCTGGCTATTTTTTATCATAAACCAGTTGTGCTTTAACCAAATCAGTCGAGACATGGAAGTTTCTTAGAACTTACACATCTTTAGGTGCTGTGTCTTCAGGTCCCTACAATGACAGTGAAGGCTTGGTTTTTGACAATCTACAGCGTATTTCATCTTTACTGTTTTGGAGCCAGTAAATCAGAGCTGAGCGGTGCCAGTCAAGGTTCAGGAGCATCTCAAACCTTCACCTTTCTCACCACTTACAGCTTAAGGGGGAAGAACGCATTCAGGCTTCCCATTGCTGCATTTCAAAATTTTATTGGTGTGGGCGGCTTCCCAAATGAGTATTTCAAGTGACAGATGATTTTGTTGTGCCCCTTCTCCACGGCATCAATATCCACTATTCTATGGAGAATTAACTAGAGTAAGCACCCTGCAGTCACTGGTTATGGATTGTAAATGTGTGACAATTATGGCTCTTGAGGTACAAAACACATTTTTTATAGTGATTTGTAGGCTCCATTTTTATTGGGAATGAACTTAAAACTGCCAGATTCATTAGCTACTTGAGCTACACTGGTCATATCCTTTGTGTGTTTGTGCATTAGGCTTTCTTAATCAGAGAAATAAGCTTACATAATTTCTTTTAAATTACGCATAGTGGGGAAGGAGGTATGAAACACGGGAAGGTTTGTGAGGAAAACTATAAAGTAGAAATGCCAAGAGCAGATTCACATTAAAAAATATTTAATGAGCAATAAAATGCTTCTGTAGTGATTCCAAGGGATGCGCAGCATGGGCTGGGGAAGAAGCAGTGAGTGCCAGTAATTCCTCTTGAGAATGGTACAATTTAGAGAGTCCAATTATTTTCTGCTGCTCAGGTCCCTTTGTCTGATTGTCTTTTTTTTTTTTTTTTTTTTCCTGGTTGGAGTTAGGAACAGTAAACTGATACTGATATATTTTCCAGCAAAAAGATGATTTCGAGAACTGAGTGTTACCTCATCATTTGCAGAAAAAATAGGAGACTCTCATTGTATGACAAATTGAAAGATATTTTCCCTGTGACAAGAGAATGATATATGTAAAAACATAAAAAAACATAAAGTATAAG
>NW_012134081.1:4240640-4245608 GCF_000956105.1 Propithecus coquereli
ATAACATGATTACTATATAAATTATATATTTATATTAATAACTTAATGTCATTAGCACTTATTCAATAAACATGTATCATTTCAGGCATGCCGCTGGGTTTGGGGATACAATGATAAAATAGAATCAGCCGTTTACCTCATGGAGCTTACATTCTAATTGGGTTGTGAGAAAGTTGTTAATTAAATAATGAACCAAGTTGCTGTATAATTAATAATTACGCAATGAAGGAGAGGTACATGGTATTATAAAAGTGTGTAACAAGGGGGCATGAAGTGGCTTGTTCTCTGGCTGTCATAATAAATCTCATCAAATGGGCCTTTCAACTTCTATCTGGACTTCTGAATCTTTTAATGGTTTAGCCTAATACTTCAGAAGGGCTGAGGCATAAGAATAGAACTGCTCTTTACTTCATTCATCTTCAGGTGCTCTTAGGACCATCCCACATAGAGAAGAATGCTGAGACACAATACAAAACTGTAGATTGTCCCAGAGTTCTTGTGGATGGTGTTCTTCAGTTCAGGACAGGGCTTGTTCCACCATTCCCAGCATTCCTCCCTGGAATGGTTAATTTCATGTGTCAACTTGGCTAGGCCTTGATGCCTAATCATGTGGTCATTCGCTGATCGCAATCTTGCTGTGGGAGTATTTTTAGATGTGATTGAACGTTTGCGATCATTCTACTTTAAGCAAAGCAGATTACCTCTATAATGTGGTTGGGTGCCCCATCGAAATCAGTTGAAGGTCTTCGGAGCAGACACTAGGGTTTCCTAGAGAAGGAGGAATTCTTCCTGAAAATTATAACATAGAAATCCTGCCTGCATTTCCATTCTGCTGGTTTGCCTGTGAAATTCAGACTCAAAACAACAACTCTTGCCCGAATTTCCAGGCTGCCAGGCTGCCTTACGGATTTCAGACTTGCTGGCCCCACAATCGTGTGAGCCAATACCTTGAAATAAATCTCTCTCTCTCTCTCTCCCCCACCCCACCCCATTATATATACATACACAGTATTGGGTCTGTTTCTATGGAGAACCCTAACTGATATTCTCTTAAGCTACTACAAAATAAATTACCTGCAGTTGGTTTCCTTAAAGCAGAGACTGAAATGAAGCCTCATTGTGAATGATTTATTGAGGAGGTACCAGGACGGGAAAGGGAAGAGTCTCAGCAAGGGAGCAATTTCAGATAAAGTCCTAGCCTTGACCTGTTTTTATGGGAAGTGCTGGAGAGTAAATTACACCTGAGAGTTGGTTCTACCTTGAGGAAAGGGAGCTGACCTTTCATATTCCGCAGCAACCAGTCATTGGGTAAGGGTTGGTGGGGCCCTGTAAACTGCCAGGTACTGCTGGCTTTCTGTGCTAATGGTACAAGCTGTTGGAAGAAAAGCACAAAGGGACTAATGGTTGAGTGTATGAAATGCTAAGCTGGATCTTTAGGAATGTGGGTGGGGTATGGACAGTCCCACTACACAGACAGTTAATGAATTTGGTTGAGTTGGCCTAAGCCATGCTGCATACCAACTACTTTAGTGTACAGTGGCAAATTATACAATGATAGATTAAACACACAGTTTAAGATGGCTGCGTATCTCTTACACAAGAAAGAAATATTCCTCACTTTCCTGCTTCTAAAGAACAGGAAAAGAATTGTAGGTCAACTCCCATCATAGTGGTCAATCAATAGTTACACTGTACTGTGTTCCCAGCATGGCACTGGATGCTAAGGAAGACACATATAAGTACAAGACCTATTTCTTGCTCTCTAGAAATTAAAAAATGTAGGTGGGAAAATCATATAACTGAACTTTTATTATCTGAATGACAGTTGAGCCTCTTGCTCATTTATAATATGGGGATAGAAGTGATATCTGTCTCTTCTGACTGATATGAGAATTAAATAGATGTATGTAAAATGGTTAGCACAAGGAAAACCACACAAATGAAAGCTATTTCTACTGCTTATTCTTTTGCCAGACTATAAGCTCAATGAAAGCAAATATCTTGTTTTCCACTCCATTTTTCCCCAGAATCCATCATAGTTCCTGACTCATAACAGGCATTTCATAAGTATTTCAGTAAATAGGAGATATTAACTAATATGATACTTGAATTTTTTCTATTTTCTGTTTCTTCTAACATTGTAACTTTTATTTTTAAACATAGGATTCACAAGGGCAAAGAATTGATGTTAGTTGTAAGTTATGTACAGGTGTCACTTAATGTTAAGTAATAATATTTGAGTCAACTTAATATATTTATTGTTCTTCAGGGATATACTCATTGTTTATCAGCCTTTAGGGAAATGTCTTAATTGTGAAGGAAAATAGAAGACATATGGGGTACAGGTATTTGCTGAGCTGTTCAGTGAACTACATTACTGAAATGTTGCCAAACACTAAAGCTCTATTCAGAATTCCTAATCAGCCTGCATATTCTCTTCTCATCTGCAAAGTTACTAGCTATATACCGTCATCTATTTCTTATGATTGCTCAAAATCTAGCCAATTAAACAGACTTCCTCTCCTCAAATGTGTTCCTTTCTTGTCAAGCGAAGGCTAAACCCAGAAAAAGGGGCTGTTTATGTATTCATTCATTGACTCTTTCTCCAAATTTGTATGCCCCTGTTGTGCTGGGCACAGTGACGTACTTTGACAATAAAAAGGTGAATAAAAATCATTCTCCTCATGTGATTCAGAAATTGGTTGGAGATCATATTATTTTTTTGAAGTTTTCTTTTGTGGTGTACCATAAATAACAATAAATTTGGTGATAAAATCTTAAATTTATAACTTGATGAATTTTTTCCCATGCATATATCCATGTAATCACCACACATGTCAAAAAAGAGTTTTCCAGAATGCCTCTTTATGCCCCTTCCCAGTCAATGACTTCCCACCAAGAAGGATTTATTAATCTGATTTTAGCACACTGCATTAGATTTACTTGCAAAAAGACATTTAAACAGATCCTTTTGGTATTATTTTGAAAGTACTACACAAAGATAGTGTAGTACTTTCAAGGAGATATTAGATCATAGTATAGCAAAAGAGATCCTAAGAAGGGTAACAATATAAATCTTCATAGAGGTATGACATTTCAATTATATCTAGAATAACGTGTACAATTCTGTCAGTGAAAAAAGTGGAAGAATAGGGATTTCTATAAAGAAAGAATGATATGCACTAAGAGCATTTTGTGTTCAATAGGTGGCAGATAGATCATTTCACCAGACAATGTATAAATAGAAGGAAAGATATGGGGAATAAGTAAGAAAGATAAATTGGCATCAGACATGAGACATTTTATAACATGTTAGGAGTTTATTATGTCATGAGCAACAGGCGATTAGGAATTGTCTAATTTGGGGGCAGAGAAGAGATTTAGTAAGAATTAATGTAAAGATAACTACAGCACAAAAGGTGGCATTTCCCACTGAATAAGAAAGTATTACCAGAACTGTAATGCCAAATGGTAACTATACTGTCTCTTTCTGAGCAGTGTTTTTCCAGGTCTATCTTAAACTCTAATTGCACGGTGGTGTTATGGGGAGCATTAGAAACTTTATAACAGAAAAGGCTCACATGTTTAACTAAGTTGGGAAGTACACAGTTCTCTAAAACAGGAAGAGATAAAAGCATGAAAGGCTGGCTTACACACCTTCATGAGCATGTGCTCACATTCAACATGAGTGTGTCCAAAGGAAGCCCCCATCAGATATTCCTCTATTTTTCTGGTTGGTCTCGGGAAGAGGGGTTAGGAAAGATACTGATGTGAGTGTGAAATTCTTGCCAAGAGAGGAATGACCTGGTATAATGACTATAATTTTTTCCTTCTCCAAATCACCTCAAAAGAGAAGTTTTCTTTCTACCTGATACAGTGGTCCTAGGACCAGGGCTGCAATGACAAGTGCTAGATGCACGGATGATTCCAAAAAATGCAACTATATTTTTAAACCTTATGTCAGAATTCCTAATGGTGGATTGTGCCTTCACCCCATCTGGCAGAATTGGGGCTAAAAGTGAATACAGCTATATGACCTGGTGGTAAAAATAGCCTGCTAGTTCTGTACCCATGTAACCTTCTCCTATCTGAATGAGACTAGACTGAAGGGGAGGTGTTTGTTAGACTAGTATTGCTGCCTGTAATAGACCTGCACAAGTGGCCAATTCTAATGTCCCTTCCAAAGGTGAAAAAGTTTGGGTATTAATGGAGAGAAAGGGGAATAGTGACTGAGGGTAAAGAAATGAATACATTGATCATGAGTTGAGGGAAATCTAATATTATATTAATACCTCAAAAGAGGCTCAGAGAAAAATATTGTATTGTCTCTTAGTTCAATTATACCAGATGCCTGAAAGGGTGAAACTATATGTTTGCTGAGAACACTCCAGCTTTTAGAACCTGACAAGATCAAATGGAAGCCTACAAAACTGAGTGGCCTCACCCTAGGGGACATTTGTATACAGTATGATGGACAGGACTCATTATTAATAATTGAATGAGATTCTAATAATGTGGCAGTATCTTTTGAGTTATATATCCTTTTGATATAAGGGATCTGTGTTCAAAGACCAAGGGATTATTACATTGTGAAATATATATTTGGTCTGTGTTCCTGTTTGCTGGTATACAATTCCTAAAAATCCTTGGAATCTTCAAAATGGTGTCTTTTCGTGTGCTAATGAAATAACTGGTAGCTAGGGGCTCATACATAGCTTCGGGATGGGGTTTGGTCACAGTAAAGATCAAGGCATGCTTGGACAGTTGGGACTTTCAGCCTCAGCTACCAACCTCCAGGAAGGGGAGAGAGGCTGAAGGTTGAATTGATCACCCATGGCCAATGGCTTAATCAAGCATGTCTATATAATGAGGCCTCCATAAAAACCCGAAAGGACAGGGTTCAAGAAGCTTCCAGATAACTGAACATGTGCAAGTTTCTAGAGGCTGCTGTACCTAGAGAGGGCATGG
>NW_012134081.1:4246298-4250175 GCF_000956105.1 Propithecus coquereli
ATCAGAAAGTTCACCTCTATCATGTAGATTCCTAAACTGAGCAGATTAAGCTATATCAGCATCATTCAGAAATGTAAATTATTGACATCTGTTAATCCAGAGGTTTCCAATCTGGACCCTGAATCTCCAGGAATCTCCAAAGGTAGTAGCTGAGTGTCCTTGGTGATAAATGACCCAATGAAAATATTTAGGAATGTGTGAATAGAATTTTTCTTTAAATGTGAAATCCTGTTTTTAAAAATAAGAGGTTAAAAGAAGACAGAACCCTGTGAAGGACAGCCCCTCTTGTATAACAATGAAAGCTCAAGATGCTAACTCAGGAACAAGCTTGAGTGATAGCTCAGCAGCACTGAGATTCAAAGCAACATGGGCATTATATGCTATGAAGATGGACTTGCAGAAACTTTCTTCTGATTGATGGGTTTGCAGGCACAGCACTAGCTTTAAGATTCAAGGGTAAATGGTGTTCAAGTCTAGCTGAATATATTGACTAAAACTAATGATGAACTCTCCACTTTGAAAACAATGAATTGAGTATCTGTGAAGGTCATTGCTCCTGCATACCCTTTATACAGAGTTATAAGAGCTTAAGACAGTGCATCTAGCCTGAGCTTGGTTTAGTTTCATTTTTCTATTCTTAATTGAGCATTTCCCTTCTGGTCTTTAAAGACTATAGATACCCAGAAGAAGGAAGGATATACATATAGTACATACTTATAATTTTGTAGTGGATAAAGTCTAATTTCTTATGATTATATCTTGATCATTTGCCAGATGGCTGTGTGTCCCATTGTTGCTTGCCTATAATTCTTAGTATAACTGAGTGTGGAAATGTACAGAAAAAATAAATATTCTCAACAACACTACACAAAGCATGACTTTTATTGTACATTTAAGATTACAGTAACAACTCAAAGTAAATTTCAAATGTTTTCACACTTCAGTATGGCCATAGTTTAGAAATGAAATAACTTTTGCTATTCTTTTTTTTTTGATTTATTTTGTATTACCATTATTTTTTGCCTAAAAATTTATAGAATCAGTTTGCCTTCAACCAAAAAACTCCAAAATCAAACCATTTCTGAGAACCTTTTCTTTACAGCAATGAAAATCTTCCACAAATTTTAAATTTATGTCAACTGAAAATAAAATTACTTCAGAATTAGAGGGATCAAGTGAACTGCATTTATCCTAAGTAGTTCTCCTTTAAATTAAATGAAGTTTTGAAGATGTGCTATCAGCTTAATATTCCTACGGTCGTTTGTTAATAATCAACTTAATTTGTAATGATTATTTTATCTTCATTTATCATTTATATGCCTTGTAGGAGAGGAAGCATATTCATATCCCTTACTTCATAGGCTCTATGCCTATGCCATGTGAGTAGTAGGTACTAGTATGCTTTTGTTACAGATAAAGAAACTGTAGCTCAGAAAAGATGTCCTGTCCAATGTCATCCAGTGACCAGAATTCTAACCCGATTTCATGAAGAACTATATATGTAGAACCTAACAATTTAGAGAAATAATTAAAACAGTACATTTTAATGCTGGAAGAGTGTCCAGATATCATCTGGTCTTATCAGATGTAAATGAGGTGACAAAAGCTTGGAGATGTCCAGTCCTTCTCTCAGCACTTTCCCCACCCATCCATCCTCACCGCCTTAACTCCTGAGAGGCAGAATTGATTCTCTAGTTCCAACTTTCTGACACTTGGCTTTTGTGTTCTTTCTGCTCTCTTAGGAAGCTTTAAACTCCTTAATTTTTGCAATTTTATTTATTTTTTCTCATTCACACATAATACCATAGATTCTTAGATTATCTAGAATAGTAAAGAATGCTTCTGATCGCTAAATCTAATCTAACACTTTTACTTTCTGGATATGATAACAAAACCCAGTGTGGTTACATAGCTTCCTCAATATGGCCCAGCCATATCCTGAAAGGTATGGTAAATTTTTTGATGATCTTAGTTCCCTAGTTTATTTTCAAATATAACCTAATATTTTATGAATTGGCAATTCAAACAGCTCTCCTGGTTTATTCCAGTTGTACTGAAATTATCTCCAGCAAGTACTGTTCATGGTAGCTATTCTCATAACCAGAAGAGAAATAAATGTTGCTAATGACAGAATTAAGATTCATTATTATAATAGATCCTGACACTGTTGAATATGACTGGTATCAAAAGATAGAGGAGTAGTTTGGTTATATTCATCATTGTGGGCTTAGAAGGCTAGAATAAGAAAATAGATTTTCAACATTAACACCAGTCCTATGTTATATATATTTCTATGTTAAATACAGTGAACTTTTTTATGTACAATGAAGTGAATGCAAAATAGATGCTTTGAAAATGTGCAGTTTTATATATACAGTTATACATGCACATGCACATACTAAAGGTATATGTGCATTTAGTATGTGTGTGGCATTTAATTCCTATCTGTGTACAATAGCATAGTTCAAAAGTACCTTTTCTGTTGAAACTACTGAAGCTTGATTTCCAACACCTTGCTATCTTATCTTCCTTCCCTTCAATCTCTCAGTTAATAGGATTTCTACAAACCAGCACAGCAGTGGGCTTGGTAGCTCAGCAGATTAGTCTGTGGGCTTTCATCCTTGGAACCTGGTTCAAATTCAGTCCCGACCAAGATGTCCAATAATCCTCCATGGGCGGATTGCTCTCAAAAGGGCATGACGCCTAGTTTATCTTTGAAGCTGACTTGGAGCTGTTTTTTGAACCCTTCCTAAAACTTGAGGTTTCATTCATGTAACTGGGAAAAAGTATGCTTTTAGGTCATGGGCTAGTTTCCTTTCTGCAAAGAACTAACAATGTCTCAAGGAAAAAAAAAAAAAAAAGATTTTCCTTATTTTTTTCCTTAACCATCAATGTGCTAGAAATATCCAAAAGTAGAGCAATATTATGTTTGTAACTCTTAACAATCTCTTTATCACAAGGGTCTGTTAGTAGTTTTCTTTGCCTCCTCACACCATATTCTAGGTATATTATTGCATTTAGAGTGACACCATCATGTTACTTCCATAATTAAGAGCCAACAATGAAGATGCTTTGCTATTTGTTCTGTATTATATCTAAAAAATCCCTGAATTACAAATTGCAACATAATAAACTTTTCTGCCTTCTGTGGTCAACAATTTCCCAGTGAGACAGAAAAACTTACCATCTATAAACACCATGCTTCTTTGGTCTCTGAGCATTTGATTCTATTACAGCTCCCCACCTCATTCCTTCCCACCTGCTGGAATGCCTTCAGTCTTCATTTTCAGGCCTGCCTATCCTTTAATGAGTGACTGCATTTCCTCCCATCAGTTGTGTTTCTGCCATATCATTTCACATAATCTGAAACTTTTATTAATGTAAGGTATATCAAAAAGAGCACTAAGAGTCAAATAACTAGCCTTCTGTTCATTTCTATTTCAGTAATTAGCTGTGTGATCAATAGCAAGACATTAATGAGGGTGATGATGATGACGATGATAATATAATAAAACAGTTATCTGCTGAGCACATGCTAGATTGTAGGTCCTGTGCTGGGTCTTTTATCCAAGACTTATTTCAACATGTCACTATGCATATGTAACCCTAATATTTCATCCTAAAAATAGCTTATATGTAAGATTCACTAGCTCCATTTATAGAAAAAGGCACGGAAGACTTTAAGCAATTTGCCCAGGTAGTAACATAGTCTAGAATTCAATTCAATTCAGTCTGATTCCTTTGCATAATTTCCTAATAGTGATCCTGTTGATTCTCTCCCTTTAATCTCTCTGAGCTTCACCTGTCAAGTGAAAAGATCTCGAGAGTTGATCACAAGGTCCTTTCAGATGGATAATCACAATGATTTTATACATTC
>NW_012134081.1:4251575-4252072 GCF_000956105.1 Propithecus coquereli
CTAGCAATTAAGATCAAATGAAGTATCAAACTAGACATGCAAAACAGAGAAGACAGGCCTCACAGACATAATGGTGAATTTTGTACAAACCAAGAGTACTCAATTGAGAAAAACTTGTGTCTTTATACCAGAAAGACCTGACCAAAAAAGACAAAAAAATATTTTATCATCCAAAGAGGGGTATATGGTCCTTATTTAAGGTGGCGTTATCCAAACTAGATCCAAAATAAAGTCAAAAAAAGCCTCTGCCAAAAGGAGGGAGGTTCAGACTGAAAAAAGACTCACGAGGGCAGAAAAGGCAAGCTGTAAAAGCAAAGAGCTCAAAGCGTTCAAGTACTGCACACTGGTTCCAAGAATCACTGATTTTTCTCAACAGTGATCTTTTTTAGATCCCACTACTGACACTATGTACATCAACCTACATAACAGAGAGAGGCTCTCTAAAAGAAAACATGTTTATATGGGAATAGAGCATTGTAATGAAAATATGCCTACCA
>NW_012134081.1:4253486-4266223 GCF_000956105.1 Propithecus coquereli
ATATATTCTAGGATTCAGAGTATATTCTATCCTATTTTCTTCTATCTTATACTAGATAGTTACTACATTTATCCATTTATCTCTTATGCTAAAAGGATTATAGAGTTGAATAAAGATGTTTATAGACACAGTAACTATGAACCACTCATGGACTGGGGTCCTAGAATCTGGGATTAGAATTTCTAGTTCTCATTTAATAGTTCCATCCAATAGAATAGTTTATCAGGCTACACAAAAGAAATTTTAAACCTCCTACTCTAGCAATGATTGTTCTTCACATATCTGATTCATTCATTCATTCTTTTTTTTTGCAAATTTTATTGATTACTAAATTCCTAGCACTGCTAAGTAAAAAGGATATCATCAAAAATGAAAAATACTCCTTACATCCATGGATCTGATAGTCTAGTATTGTGATTGGCAAATTTACAGACCGTAAGACAAATATGTCTGGCCCATTACTTGTTTTTTTTAAATAAAGATTTATTGGACCACAGACTAATTCATTTATATATTATCTGTGACAGCTTTTGTATTAGAATGTGAGAGTTGAGTAGTTGCAACGGAGACCTTAGAGCCCATAGAACCTAAAATATTTAGTATCTGTCCCTTTGTCGAAAATGATTACCAACCCTTGGTCTAGAGGAAAAAGCAGACATTGCATAAGAAAATCACATACATAATTAATTTTATCAAAATTGTGGTAGGTGCTATTAAAGCAAACAATAGAGTGGACAAAATTTGTATGATACAGTCAGTCTATGGTTACAACAACATAGCTAGTAACTCCAAATCTCAGTAGCTTAACAAAACAACAGTTTATTCTTGCCTACACAAAATCAGCTGTGGTCTAGCCAAGCCTACAGGACACTTGTCCTTCTTGTGGTGTCTCAGTGGTTCACTTAGGTCCTCAGCCTCCACCGTTTCAACAAGTTCACTGTCAAAAAGGAAGTGAGTCTGCAGAATCATCTGGGTGGCTTTCATTGCCCCAGCCTTGAAGTGGCACTTGCCGTTTCTGCTCTCATGTGATTAGCCATAATGGGTCACATATCCCAGCCTAACGTCAAGGAGGTGGGCAAGTATCTTTTATATGCACAATAAGGAGCAGAAGACTTGACATCGTTGAGCACAAATAATATTTGCCACATCAGGGAGAAACCTTTTGAGAAAGTTACATTTTGTAGTAATCTGAAACCTGAAAATAGAGAATGAGTCGGGCATGTAAAGAGTGGACAATACCATGATCAGACAGAGGAAACAGGATGTGAGAAGGCAGAGGAAAAAAAGACGGGAGGTCTTGCAGTGTTCCAAGAACCAAAGATGAATGAATGTAGGGAAAGTGGAATAAGATGCAATTGGAAAATCAATCAGGAGCAAGATCACCAAGGGCCATGTAAACCCTATGCAAGTTTGAATATTATTTAATGAGCAGTCAGAGGAAGCTTTTAAACACAGGACACCATCTCATTTATGTTATAAAAGAGCCACGTTACCTTCTGAACAGAGAATGGATTGAAGAATTTGTCTGTGTCTGGCAAACCCAGATGAAATTCTTTCCCTTTTACTGTGAATTTCTTTTGCTGGGCATCTCATTTACAGATATTGAAAAATTTAAATTAAATATTTTGCCAGTGAAGGTCATAAAACAGTTATAAGAATTAATAAAAAAGAATTATTTTTTTCCAGAGATTAAGGCATACACATATACTGAAAAGTTATTTCCTTGAGAAATGTGACCTAATACTTGCCACAAATTCCCCAACCTGTCCCTGTTCATACAGATTATGCACCAGCAGGAGACGGAGACTAATGATGAAGAATCTTATCAGGAGCCTCTTTTGTTTTCCTTTCTATAATATGTAGCTATGAAACCACTCCGTACTGAAAGAGAGCCTGTGTTTGTTCTCCTGTCTTCATGCCTTTTCTTTCTTCATGTGCCAAATAGTTTTTATGTTAAAGAGATGGATTTTTATGAAACAGGAAAATATAATCTTTGCTTGACTCTTAGGTATAAATTTTATAAATCCTAGAAAATAAATCATAGAGCACTGAATAATAAATGTGATGTTATAAATTTAATTTTGATGTTTTCATGACTAGCTAAACAACATAATTCATTCACAGTGTAATCACACCTTTTATAACAATTCTTATATACATATATCAGGTTAATTACAGTCTATGTATCTGACAAGGATTTTATGACAGCTGAAAACAGTTTTCATTTCTCTTTATAAGTAGGTGATATCTCTTCTTCTTTTGGGCTCATTTTATCCATTATATTCAGTATGAACTGTTGAGAAAGGATTCTCTAAAATGCACAGTTCAAATTTTTGAGGTTGCCAGGTTTCTAAGTGCAATTCCATGAGTTCTTTTTCCAGTTAATGTTAACTCTGAGTTTTACAACACTTCTCATCTTCTTCCACATACCTTTTAAAAGGAACCAAGTAAGAACCAGCTCCTTTTGTGCCTATTGCCTCTAAAACAATTGGCCAGGAATGAGAAACAGTTTACATCTCCTCTCTTCAACATAGAATTTTTTAAGACACACTAAAATTGCCTCCTTTGGAAGCATCATGATTTTTGAAAAATAAAGTACTCTGAATGTATAGGTATCTTGATGTATCAGAGTTCAGTTGGATAAATTCACAGAAATTGACCCTCCCTTCCAAATATCTTTGAGATAGGAAATGGGATGAACAGAAATCCATATTTAAAAATGTAAGCTGTGGTTCTACTTGTAACGCTATGAAAATCACATATTGAATCAAGAAAGAAAGCAAAACATAAACTGTGAGTATGTTTCCACGTAGAGTACAGCCACATCAAAATTATTTGTTTGCCAACTGCCCCTAGTTATTGTTTTTTGTGATTCATGCATGGAAATCAGCATATTTTATTTTGATAAGATCAAAATTATACCGTGATTTAAACAAATTATACTGGAGAAATTGGTGGGGTTAGAAAGAACTGCTAGAATTATAATAGTTAATTTTGGGTGCTTAGTATGTGCCAGGCACTGTGCAGGGCACTTTTCATGTATTCTCTCTTTCAATCCCTGTGAAAATTATGAAGTAAAGATATTATTATTACACTTTTACAGAATAGTTAACTAAGTCTTGAGTTAAGCATTTGCTTAACATTATGAAGTAAAACTACATAGCAGATCTGAAATATAAATCTAGTCACCTTCTTAAGACTCAAGTTTTAATCTTAGTTTCACTTAACTGACACTCTTTCTCTCATAAACAATAAAATAAAAGAATTTTTTTCTGTATTTCAAAAGGACACAAAGTCTATGAGGAAGTTTGGCACAGGGATTAAAGAGACTAAAGATAGTTCAGTGATCATAAGCATAAGTTCTTTGTGATGTGTTGTGAGTCTCTGAGCCACTCAATAATTTTTTTCAGTGATGCAGGTACATGTTACATGGCTATTTACAAAAAGAAATGTATGTGTGTGTGTGTATATGTGTCTGTGTGTGTATGCATAGATGATTATGAGAGGATAAAAGACTGATGATACAACTTAAAACAGTAAACATTCTCTAACAGATTGTACTTTAATTGAAAGAAGTTTTTAATTTGGGTCAAGAAAGAATTATAACAATAATTAGCTGTTCAAAACACAACAAGAAATACTTTCTGTAAGTGTACTGACATTGTGGTAGGTACTTTGCCTAGATTAAGTAATTTAAGCTTTGCCGATAATCATTATCTACTTTTTAAAAAACAGATGAGGCTCAAAAAAATTGAGTAACTCATCAGGGTCACAGAGCTAGTAAGTAGAGAAGAAGGGATTTAAGGATGAATTTTGTTGCCAAAGTCACTGTGTGTGTGTGTATGTGCACATGTGTGTGTGTGTTTACCTTTGAAACACTGCTTTCTTTGAGATACATAGTAAGTAATGCCTTGTGATAAAACAGGTTTTAGGTGAAAACTCAATTAGCAGGAGTTAACAAATCAACACAGCTAAAAAAACAAATGCAACTGTTCTTTGTATTAATTACAATATGGTATCCAGAGCAAAGAGAGGGTTAGGCCACCCTCCTCTGCCCTGAAATATTCACAAGCACGTGTGGAACCCTGGCTTCCACTTGGGGTATCAAATATGACAAACAACATTGAGAAATGGCAGAAAGCAAAAGACAGAGACCAAGTTGAGATACCTTCGCTCATGAGGAACAGTGAAAGAATGGAAAATACGTTTAAGTTGGAGAATTTTTTTTTAAAAAGTGTAGCAATTGAATTGAACAAGTGTTTTTATATTTTTTAAAGGATTCCTTTGTATAAAAAAAGTTAAATCTTTCAGTGTGACTATAAAAGGCAGAAATAAGGCCACACAATAGATGCTAGCATAAAGTAGTTTCAAACTCAATATAAGTACAAATTAACATATAGGCCTAAAGCCCATTATGGGTAACTATAGGAGCAGAGTTTTGCCTTTGGCACTAGAACTGCATAGCTTCTCAAGTAGTTATAACTGCTATAACCTGTGACATTTCTATTTGTTTCTGGGTAATTCCATCATTGCTTTCAAGCTTGGTAACATGTTTTACTTTTAAAAATAATTTATCCAGAATTTTTATGTATTTGGAAATGATAGGAAAGTTGGGAATGATTTCATATTGGTCTGCCATTTTGAAGGAAAGTTCTAAAGCTTCTTCCACTTCTGAGAACACTATCATTCCATGACTTTTGAAAGGTTAAGAAGCAACTTGGCAATGGTACCAAGACTATAAACCTGGTTTTATAATTTCCTCAGTATTTTTAACTAATAGACCATACTATGTTGAGTTTGTAAGTAAATCATGACATCTTCATGATCTGGACTAGTTTAAGTTATCGTAGCTTGAAAGTTCTACCATTTCATTGCCAATCATCAAAAGAAAGGCTTCAATGATCTCTCAGCACACTGTTTCTGGCCCATGACTCTTACCAGCAATTTATGTTTGCTGAATTTCAGAGTCCAGCTGAAATCCCTGCTATCTATAGAGTCAACCTATTAGTATTACCTATCTTTTTTTATATTGTAATTGAACAGAATTCTTTCTGAAATATAATTGTTTCCTGTAATCCAGGTCTCCTGTTTTCCCATAAAATATGACTTTTGTTTCAATGAATAGGCAAATTAGAAGGACTTTTTACAGGGGTATGTGTATGTGTATATGTGTGTGTATAATCATATAATAGGATACAGGTCATATATATGTGAGTAAACCTGTGACCATGTCTATGGGTGGGACTGAATTGCTTGCATATGTGTGAGGTGGTTTTTGTGCATCTGTGTGCTTTTTCTTTAAAAGTTAATTTCTACAATGAAAACTTAAGTTCTATTCAATCTTTTTGTTCAAAGAGAGGTTTAAGGATTTTCTAGTACAAATTCTTATCATTCTTATGCACTTTGTAACTTGCTAATTGTGGCAATTATTTCTAACAATTTATTACTTTAAATACATTTAATTAATGCCATAAAATTCAACTTCGTGCTGTTTATTAATGTTTTCTCTTCCTTCGTTCTCTGGAAGACTAAGGCACAGACTAGGAGCCATGGAGTTTATAAGTTGCCATATGATTAATAGTGTAGCACCTAGAATTTGGCATCTGGCAAGTATATGATAATCCCCTACCTGTGAAAGATAAATGAAGCACTTCTAAAACTAAATATTTATTTAATTTTTAAAAAATAAAATAAAATAAATAAAATTTATGTTTTGAATAAATTCTGATTTAAATAAGTTTAGTGGCTTTTATTTTGTGTTAAGTCAGTTAGTTTATTCATTTTTATTTAAACAAATGTTAATCAAGAGGCTTTGCTATGTATTAGGTCCTCTTCTAAGTGATGTGGATGTCAGCACAGCAGTGAACCAAAAAGACAAATATGCCTCCCTTCATAAGGTCTGCCTTCTAGTGGGAAGAAACAAAAAGGCAAGAAATAAATGACTGAAATATTTAGTGTGACAGACAGTGTTATGTGCCATGGAGTACAGAAAACAGGACAGCAGTTACTTGAAGGGGCAGAGAGAAGGTTTAATTTTAAATTTGGTGGTTAGGGAGGCCACACTGAGAAAGAAACATTTGAGTAAATATCTCAGGAATTGAGGAAGCGAGCCCTGCCCCTACTTGGAAGAGTGTTAAGAACAGGGGCAGCCTGTGACAAGACCCTGAAGTGGGAGGCTGTGAGATGCCCAGAGCACAGAAAGAAGGGTAAGGTGGCTGGCCCGTCTCTTTTCAGAACCATCCAAGGACTTCTCCTCTCACACAGAATAAATACAAAATGTTTACGATGTCCTAGAGGGTCCTAGACTAGTATGTTGTTGAGAGTAGATTCAAGTAGATACAGGGTAAAAACAGAGTGAGCACTTTGAGGGTTATGGCAATAACCAGGGGAACGACGATTGCAGATTGGACCAAGGTGAAAACCGTGGAAATTGCAAGAAGTGTTCAAATCATGCACGTGTTTTGAAGGTAGCAGTGACTGAATTTGGTGATGAATCTTGTGGGGTGGGAGAGAAGGAGAGATATCACACATGACTCAGGTTTTTGACTTGAATCAATAAAATATAGACATGGCACCTACACATTAATTCAAAAGGATGAACACATGAAAAGGAAAGGAAAAAAGAAGCTCTTTCTGATTGGTTTCCAGACTCTAGATACTTAAGATGGGTTACTCAGATGAGTTACTTTAGGTAAGTAGGATATAGAGATGTCTGAAACCCTATGCTATGAATCTGTCCTTGAAACCACCTTCCTTATATGCCAAGCCAACAACAATTGTCTTCTCAACAACCTACTCGAGAAGCTTCCCAAGTGACTTAGAGGAATCTAGACTTTGGAATCAGAAAAACCTGCATATTACACCAGGTCTGTGCCACTCATTGACCAGGCTAGTTTTCTGGATCTCAGTTTACTTATTTCTAGAAAAAGATGGGATTGTTTTTACTTTAAATTAAGTAATTAATAACATATATAAATAAACTAAATTGGTTCTTAGCACACCACAGATGCTTAATAAATGGATGCTGCTAATAATGCTGTTATTATTATAACTATTATCAACCTTGTCCTTTGGTTGACATTAAAGACTCTACCTATTGCTTATCTCTCAAGCTCTTTTAAAGAATATTAAAATGACACAGTCTGCTGAGTTTATATAATTACTGTGTAGCTGGTGATGAATCCATCAACCTACTTGTTTTTTTAATGAATAGAAAACTAGAAGAAATAGATAATCGCAATATAATATTTCTGGCCTTATGGGTGAAATCTAATCCAATTGGGAATAATCTTATTCAACATGGGGGCCTGGATATTATATTATATATGAGTCATAAAATAAACATTACATCCTCTTTCAGCACTAATATAATTCAGCAGATGCTTCAGATGCCTTAGTAGATGCATCTTACCAACCAAATCTAGACAAACTATGCTATCATTAAGTAATTTTATGGAAGTAATTGCCTGTATTAAAATCTATCTTCCTCTCCTATTGAAGAATTTCCTTCCTGCTAGGGATGGAAATGTTTTCCTTTCAGCTCAGGCACGCTAGCCCCAAGGCTTAGAAAAATAGCTGAGTTCTCCTGAAAAAAGTCAACAGCAAACTAGTATTCATGTCATTTTCTTCTTAGTCTTCAAACTGTATTATATGTGTGCTTGGTTCTAGGAAAACAGAATGCAATTTATTAACTCTTTCAGCATTCATCTCTTCAACATTTTTTATATTCATTCCCATACACTGGGCTAGGTGTGGGTTCTAAAGCAATAAATAAGAAATAGTTTCCTGCCTTCAAAGAGAATTCTCTCTAGAGCAGTGCTTTCTAAACAGAAGTCAAGGGAATATTGTTTGGGGAGGTGAAAATTAATGTGCTAAGAAAATAAACTGGACTGTTGAAGCATGAAAAATATTTACTTGCTTTAACACTTCTCAGAAGCTTTATAAACTACAGAACATTTTAACATTCCAAAAGATTGTTTAGTATAAAGCCTTATGTGAGGTTATTTAATCAAGAAACATTTGTTTCATCTAAGACCTCTAGAATATTATTTACCATTGAGAAATGCTAGACGGATGTAATGTTAGCATACATTCAGTAGAAATGCTAGACGGATGTAATGTTAGCATACATTCAGTAAATTATAACTTCAGTAATCAAGAAGACAATAATTTAGTCCATGAAAAAGTTCACGTAATGAAACTTTTAGAATTACAATGTCGGTACTTGCAGGTCACTTGAAGATCATTTAATCACCATGTCCTCCAATTTTTACTTCTACATGCTACACACTACTTACGAGAAAATTCAAAGAGCTAAGCCTTCACAGTTGGTCTACCTCTCCTAGACCTGGTCATTTGGTCAGAAGCTCTGCTATAATGGGTATTATGAAATTCACTGGCGTCTTCTTGATAGTAGATATGATTACTTAGTATCACAGCACCCTATATTAGGAAGGCAAGAACTATGCCTTTGTTTTCTTTGTATGTAATGTAGATTGCTTAAGAGGCCCTAAAAATTGATAATCTTGAGGTCCATCCCCCATATTCACTCCAGCAACATACATTTATTGTGTTTATTCTAAGAATGAGGCACTGTTCTAGGCACTGGGGATACAGCAATGAATAAAACAGTGCGTGTACTATCACAGAGTTTACATGACAGCAGAGGAGTCAGACAATAAACAAAGAGGTAAATATATATGGCAAGGAATATAATGGGAGGGAATGATACTTTTGTGTAAAAAAAAAAAAGGCAGGAAAAGAAGACAGAGAATGATTAAGGTGGTTTGGGAAGTCCTCTTTGGGATTAAGAATATTCCAGCTGGAGGTAACAATGAGTACAGAGACTCAGAGACCAGAGAGTGCGTGATGTGCTCAAAGAACAGCAAAGAGACTAATCTCAAAAAGGGATGGAGGAGCAGAATGCTCTGAAAATAGATTGGAAAAAATTGATAGGGATCATTTGTTAAATCAGATTTGAAAACACTACAGAATAACAAATAACTTTGTTGTGTGATAAATTTAAAATAACCTATTTAGTGTGATTTTTATTGTAAAATTCTAGATAAATTAATTGAGGTCTATTATTTTGTTCTCTTCTGTTCTGTTTTGTTCTATTCTACTTTGTCAAAGTCCTAAGTACATAATCTGACTCTCCTCCAAGCACCTAGCAGAACAAACTTCTCAACATAGTGAGCCTAAATTTTGTCTAATCTATACTCCTACACACATACACCTTACTAAGGAAACGAGGGAATTAGTGGCTAATTTTTTTTATCCAAGGTTGCATAGCTAGCTATCACAAACCTAGGACCAATTCCTATTCCTTGGTTTCACAATAAATCTCAGTTTTTGTGGTTTACTTAGGCACAGGAGGCAAAGAATTTAGCAAAGGTTTGTGCCTTTTTCGTGTTACCTCATAATACCTACTAGAGTGCCTTTGCATGCTGTAAGGACCCAAAGGTTTTGGGTGAATAATATGTTGAAAGAACACAAATCTTAACTGGAATATGAACCCACACACATAGAACTATTCAGAAGATGTGTGCTAACAACTATCTTACAATTAAGGGTCTAAGAAAGCATTGAGAAGTAAAAGGGGAAAGGAAAAGCTGGAGATGAATGCAAATGCATGTGTGGCTTTCCTCCAGGGATCTAAATCAAATCCTCATTGTATAATTTGATTTGGTTACTCATTGTTTCTAATTAGAAATAATCACATTTACATGATTTCCCCCTCCTTTTTAGTTTCTCACCAAAATTGCTTTGCTCAATTATGCCACTTTATGGTTTCATATAATTTGTATCTCTTGACTCAACAGTTCCCCACATAATTTGGGATGTGTTTTATTTTTTTAAGAAGTGAAAGTTTGAGAGCTATTCTCAAACCGATCATGAGACTTAAGTAGCTCCAGTAAGCACAGAAGCATACTAAAAGCAAACAGGAATACTTGAAAGTTCAAAACTAGGATGATGATTATTACTAACTATATGTGAAATTAATTAAAGATTTAATTATTTGAGGAAAAATAAATTGGCAGTTTCTACTTTTTGAGTCATTAAAAACATGTCTATTGCTCTAGGGGTTTTGAGTACATGTGCAAAAAATAGGCTATGCCAGCTTTGATGTTGCCAGTATTTTTTTTTTTAATAGAAATTCAACTTAAATATGTGCTGGAGTCTTTGCTTTTTTATCCCAAATATGCCAACCTATTTTCTTCTCTCTAAAAACAGTATGTATAAATGTATATGTTCACCAAGATGTTTAAATACTATAGGATGATTTTTCATTTTTTAAATAAAATCATAGCATTTAGAGTTGTAAAGGACTTTTAGGCTTATTTATAAATAAAGATACTCAGACTGGTGAGTGTATTAGGACCCATAGTTATATAGATAGCTAAACACAGAATAGGGACATGGGAGTAGGAACAGCATACTGTTCCTTCTGCCACATGATTTAATAGACTCCAGTAGAAGGCAGACGGGACAGGAATGATGTAACAGACATGTTAAAAGCATTTCTTTTCTTTAACCTTGTATATTTGTGTGTGTGTGTGTGTAACAATAACTTCTATGTAATTTATCAGACCACTTTTATTTTCCTTCTATCCCACTTTTCCTTTCAATAGTTCACATTTTAAAAATATGTTACTGCGACAAATACCTACTGTACATCTATTATGTGCCAATGTCTATTATAAGTGTTGGGGCTACAGAAATGTACAAGATAAAATATATATTTTTCATTAGAAATAAAAATATGAAATAAATAATTACGTAAGCAATAAAATTTCATAGATGTTTGATGAGGACGTTAGAAAAAAGTGATGTAATAGAGTAAATGGTGGTGGTTTTTAAATGGATTTGGTGGTCAAAGTGTTATCTCTGAAAAAAATTTGAATAGTGTTTGAAGAAGGAAATATATAGCAAATATATAGCAAATATATATTAAGGCTTGAAACAAGAATGAGCTTTTCACATTGAGGTCCATGTGGCTCCATATGGTGCTCTATAGCTGGAATGAGGATAGGATGAGGGTTCCAAGGTGAAGACAGAGTAGAATAGAGTGAGATAATGTAGGATCTTGTAGGCCATGAAAATGTCCCTGGACTTGACTCGGTGTAGTTTTAAAAGCCATTGGCCTTAATTTTGTTTTTCTCTTTGTTTACACAGAATGTAGAAATAAAAGTTAATGCCCACAATTCAGGGTGATATCAGATCCAGAATCAAGAGATGATTCATTTTAAGGTGGTGGGGGGGGTGGTATGTAGAGGCTTTTTTTTTTCCTGCTAAAATTATAGTGGAAGAATTCTTACTTAGCTATCCATAAATCCCTTTAGCTACATTTACTTATTTTCAAATTCAAAATTTTAAATGATGTTGAAAGTAAGGCACAGAAAAACATCCTTATGCTGTCTAACAAAGTACAGACTAAGAGTTTTCTGTTTGGTATTTTTACAACTTTTTTTCAAAATATCATTTTCATTAGAGAAAGAGCATCTATAGTCAGTACAAACTTCCAAAAAGAGATAATTAGGATGAACAGTTATCCAAATGATGATCTGTATCATACTGGCTCTCATAATGTAATTGTCCTCAAAGCAGTTTGGGTTGTTTCTTAACTATATATACCCTTGTAGATAATTTGGTTTCTCCTGAACCATGGATAAATAAGATCTGCACATCAAAGGAAAAGATAAGCAGCAGTAATGTAATGTTATCTTACTTTTTGTCTTTTCAAATTTTAAATCAATTCAGATAACCTATAAGTATAAAATATGACACAACTAATTTTAATTGAAATTTTATATCTACAGGTATCAAACATTACTATTTTCATTGAGTTCCTTCCAATTCATCAATCTGCTTTGGTGCCTGACATAGTCTGTTTTGAATTTGAGGATAAGGATAAATGCAATGTGTACATGATGCCGCCCATAGGAAGGCAAAGTAATTAGGAGAATGAACTTTGAAATCAAAGCCTGGATTTGAATCTCTGCTCAAAGCCCTTTGACTTTGGACAAGTTCCTCATCCTTTTTGAGACTCTGTTTTCCCAATTCCAAAATAGGGATAACAGTGCCCACCTCACATGGTTACTGTGAGGTTTAAATGACATAATATACATAAAGTACTTAGTAGAGTGACTGCTATATAATATTTGTGCTGTATATGCATGCTGTATAATGTTAAAATACCACTGTATGACTCATTTTAGCATTTGGGATGGAAAACTGTATCAAGACATGTGCATCTAGTTTTATTTTCAACACTTTTTAGTTGTTGCCCAGTGATTTTGTCTGCTGCGCATGAGCGCCCAGGTATCTGTCACTTGACAATTGAGATATTTAGAGGATTAGTACATTGAATGGCAGGTTGACTTACATTAAAGTTCTCTTTCTGTGTAGCCTGGCTTCATGTTCTTAAAATACAATATATCATAGACAAGATTGATGATGACAAAGAAGAAGAAAGCTGTTTTCTTATTGTCAAGCTGAACAAACAAACATAACTTGAAAATGAAGTTTGGACTGGGATTCCAATTCTTTTGTCCTTTCAATGTAAAGAGAGATGTTTTCCTTCTGGACTCAGAAAAGTAAAAACACATTAATCCCTCCCGAAAGAAAAAAAATGGAGTTTTTTAATAGTATTATTCTCTGTAACTTACCAATTCATATTTATGTACACCAGGAACAGCCCAATCTGAATTGTCTGGTGACTTTTTAAGTTAGTATTT
>NW_012134081.1:4267223-4267660 GCF_000956105.1 Propithecus coquereli
TTGTCTTAAACAGAGATAGAATTAACGTACACCCCTACCAGCTATACATAAAAGTGCCTGTTTCCTCCATAGCCTTCCCAAGACAGTTACTGGACTTACATGTTTAACTAATAGATAGGTGACAAATGTAGTTGTCATTTGTACTTTTCTTAATATTAGTAAGGTTGAGAAGCTCTGCATATGTTTAAAAACTTTTTACTTTCTTTTCTATGAATTGAGTGTTCATATTACTCATCCATTTTTGTATTAGGTTATTGATGCTTAATTCATCAATTTTCTAGATATATAGATATGCATATTAGAGGTATCATCCTTCTGTATTATGGCTTGCAAAATATTTTTCTCAGTTTATCATTTATCTTTAAAATTAGCTTATGATATGTTTTACTTTATTGTGCTAACATCATTAATTAATAACCTTTCTTTCCTCACTGAGT
>NW_012134081.1:4272011-4308021 GCF_000956105.1 Propithecus coquereli
AACAGCTTCCAAATGCAATATTTTGTTGGATTTAGGAAAGACATTTTTCAAAATATAAACATGAAATTGTTTTTAAAATCAGTTATGAAATTATAAAGGGTTATGAAAAGTTCAAAGTATTTATTTTGCCTTTTGTCTACTATATAATGAGGATATAAATAGAAATGTGAACTAGAAGCAACTTTCAGAAGGCCTATAAAATATTCCAATGTTAAACATTCATTCAGACTTTGTATAGATATGCTTTGAAGCTTATAAAGTTTCTGTTTGAGGCTCATGAGTATGCCTCAGTGTGGTAGACAGAAGAATGGCCCCCCTAAAGTTGTCACATCCTAATCCTCAGAACCTGTGAAAGTGTTATTTTATGTGGCAAAAAAGGGATTAAGGCTGCAGATTAAATTAAGGTTTATAATCAGCTGACTTTAAAAAGAGGAGATTATTCTGGATTATCCTGGTGGGCCCAGTACAGTCACAGAGTCCTTAAATGTGGAGAGGGAGGTAGGAAAGTCAGTGTCAGAGTAATGTGATGTGAGAAAGACTCCACTGGCCATGACTGGCTTTAAAGACGGAGGGAAAGAGTTGTAAGGCAAGGAACATAGATGGCCTCTAGAAGCTGAAAATAGCAAGAAAATACATTCTCCCTTAGAACCTCCAGAAAGAAACACAGCCATGCTGACTTTGATTTAGCCCAGTGGGCCCATTTGGGATTTTTGATCTCCGTAACTATAGGATAATAAATTTGTGTTGTTTTAAGGTACTAAGTTTGGGGTGACTTGTTACAGCAGCAATAGGAAATGAAAACACTAAGTAAACCAAAATGTTTCTAGGCTATGAGTTTCATATTTTTTCCAACTTCTGCGCGACAGTATAGTTGATCAACGTGAGACTAGTAATCTGAAAGTCTAAAAATGTATAGTTGAGTTGTCTGATCAGATTTGTTGTTTTATTTAGCTTATTGGCCCTGACCAAATTATATTACTTTTCTGCCATACCTAGCAGCAAGTATTTTATGGAATCCTTTGAAAAAATCAGTTTATATGAGATGCCAAGATAAATCTTGGCTAATAGCAAACCTGAATGGTCACATTGATGAGGTAAAAGAGAAATTATGTTTTGAGAGTCAGTTTAACTCACATCTCTTAAAAATAATTTAGCACTTGTATAAAATCCAAACTCATATATATTAGTTTATTTTTCTCTGAATTTTTAAAAACTCTTTCTCAGCCTTGAAAGTGCACAGTGCATGTTTTATTAAGCTAGGAAAGACAAGCAAACTGACTAGTAAAAAATAAAAGAGTAGGTAGGAAAAAAATGTGCTTGTGAACTTTTCTGATAAAATACACAAAAAAATACTTAGAATAAAATTATCTGTATCAGGCACACATAAAAATGACTGTAACTTTTTAGGGTCTCTCTAAGAAATGAACTATTTTGCTCAGTAACTTAATTTTGATCCAAATTTTCATATTTGAGTGGAGAAATAGAGGGGTTGATGGTTGAAAATGTAAAATGAGCTGAAACATCACAATGATGTGAAGTATCTTTCTGATAATTTTGCTAATTAAATTGTTACAGAAAAGTTGCTAAGCTATGTATGCCCCATGGGAAGGTTTATGGCTTTTCTGAAGTATTCCAACAAGAAACCAAACTATGAGCACTTATGAAACATTATGTGAAGGCCCAGAGTTAGATTAGCCGAGTTGTTTTGAAGAGGCATCAAATAATTGATCAGGAAGTAAAACTGTGATTATAGAATAAAATCACAGTTGAATTGTAGCAAATAATTGCAAAAATAATTAAAGTCACAAATCCTCCCAGTAACAATGTGAAACAGTTCTCTTTAGTGCCCCACAGGGATGGAACTTGCTAGCTTTGATTGGGATTAAACCTGGAGGTGTAAAAGAAAAGGAAAAGTGTGGTCTGGAAGAAATCATATTGAGAACGTATCATCCATAAGAAAAAAAAGTTCCTGAGAAGTGAATTTGGAAGTTATATAATTTCCATTTCAAAGGATGTAATTTATTATAGTTCCTTTAATGATTTTTAAAGAAGTCAACGTCAGCTTGAGCTTTCATATATACACAGATTTCCAGGTCTCAGTTTATTTCTTTTTCTGCTATAGTAAAATACAGCCAACTTGTTTCACATCTCTAAGTGAAAGAATAGAAAACTTAATTAAGGGGTAAAAATTGCTTCCAGAAGAATTATGGATATCATTTTAATAAGCAAATGTTGATTCTAGAGGAGTAAAATAACTGTTCTTTTGCTTTTAGTACTTATATAGCATACACACCATGCAAGGTAATATCCACTACTGGATGAAACCCTAGCAGTAAAATGAATGATTTCTGAAAGTGTGCCTTCCGTCCTTTAAAAAAAAAAATCTAGTAATAAAAATGCAGCCTGAAAAACATACACACATTGCTTATATTCCAGTTGGCCTTGGTGTTAGCCACTCAATCTTTCTTTTGATGTATATGTTATGATCCAAGTGTAAATATCTACCTAATCTGTGATCTTTCAGGTTTCTTTGAAATTTAATAAATAGGATTGCCCAAGCAAAAGAGATACCATAAAGAAAGCCTTAAAAGAAAAAATAATGATATAAAATCCACTCTTGAATTTAAAGCACCTTGTTACAATCAACAAACTCAAATCTCAATTTTTAAAAGCTCCAGTGTTTTAAATTCAATTATTTTATTACTTCTAAATGATTTACTGAGCCCCTACCACCATATTGTTTGCATCGTGGAGACATTTTATGCTTAAGAGATTTATAATTATATAGTAAATAAAAGCCTCCACAGGAAAATAAATTGAAATAATATGATAAAGTGGTATATAGTTAAAAAAATGAGTACAATAGATAGATTACTCAATTTAGTGATTTTTAGCTTCAAGTTGAGATATCCTCTTTAATTGGGTAGGTTCTACTAATAAAGCCGAAGAGTCATTTCAAATTGCAGAGAGACAATCTCGTTCTGTATTTAATAAATAAAAATTAATTCAGCAGTTACTATGTGCAATCACTGTATCATGAGATTGGGTTAAAATGATGAGCAAATGAGAAAAATAGATACAATTTTAGGAATCTCAAAGTTATACAGTAGTGGGGGATATATACAGGAAAACAGGTAATGACAATACAGTGTGATAAATAATGTGAAGTAATAGTTCTGTGGCCACACGATGCCAGTAATTCCAGTTTGGAGAGTCAGGACTGATGGACGAGTAGAAATTCACAAAGTAAAAAGAGATAGATGGAAATATTTGGGGACAGGAAACAGCAAACAATAAAAGTCCAGGAGTCGAGAAACAGAGAATGGAAGAGGGAAGGGGAAAGGGGAGCAAGAGAGGGATAAAGAGAGAGGGAGAAAGAATGGGTATCATTGACCTATTGGATAAATGAAAGAAAGTTATTGTAGCTATGTTGGAGTGAGAAGGAATGTGGAATGTAGCTATGTTGGAGTGAGAAGGAATGTGGAAAGAAATGAGGCTGAAAGAAAAAACAGGAATTATATCATAAGTAACTCTCTCTCACATACACACACACACAGGGACACACAGTAATTTGTCTATCCATTCTCTCCAGGACAAAAGCATTTCCAAATGGCTGACAACCTGCATGTTCACAGAAAAAGACTAATCATTCAATGATTTTTTTTTTTTCTTGAGACAGAGTCTGTCCTTAGAAAAATATTATAGGAACGATGGAGGAGTGATGTAACAAAGGCAGCAAGCATTGCCTCTGGGTCCATCTACTCAAAAACAAGAGGACTTTATGGTGCTGCACCGAACGGTCAGCCTCCAGAATGGCTGCATCACACCTTCCTGAGATCTTATCCTTTATACACGTTTCTACAACACAAGTTATGCACTTGCATAGTTCATATGCTATTTATAGATGTGTTGTGTTTGAACCACACAGTGATGTTTATTTTTTCAACCAGCATTTAAAGGTTTTAAAATTGTCATTTAAAAACCCAGATTCCTAGCTCCTTGTCAGAAAAACTGAAGCTCTGTCAACACCGGGCTTTCATTTCTTCATAGCAGAAACTGGCGGGAGCAGAGTAGTAGCGGCCTCCCTAAGTAGTGCAGGTGCAAGCTACTTTGCTGTAGTCCTCAACACTTTGTTTTGTATACCCAGTCTCTGTAGATTTTGGAAATTTTGACCCAGGGTATAAGGCCATTAACCTTCCTACTCTTTTACTTTAGGTCTTAGCCTTGTCTTCTATATTGCTTGATTGGTATCTTCTTATACTCTGTTTGGGGCCACCTTTTACTCTTTGGCTATTTTTTTGCCACTCTTTTTTTATTTGAATGCTTATTTTCCCATATATAGTGGGAAGGCCCTAATGCAGCCTATTACTCTTTGTAAAAAGTCAATATTACTCCTCTGCCCAAATATTTCTGAGAGCTGTCCATTTCACTCACAGTGGGTCACATCCCTACCATTGACCCAGAAGGCCCTAATCTTTCGGTACACATCATCAACCACACCCTCTCACTTACATTGCTCCAGCCCATTGTCCTCTTAGCTGTTCCTCAAACATGCCAGATATGATCCCAGCTCAGAGCCTTTCTTCTAGCTGGAACTCTCTTTCCCAGATTCAACCCCTTCTTGCTTTGTTCGTATCTGACGTTTTCAATGACACCAACACTGATTACCCTATCTAATCGAGTGACCTAATAGAGTGAATTGTACTCTTTCATCTGGCACTCCTAAGTCTCCTGATTCTGATACAGTTTTATGGTTACTGTCATTGTGATAGCACTCATGACTTTCACACCATATGCTTTGTGATTTGTTCTGCTCATTGTTTACGGTATGTCTTTGCTAGAATATATGCTCCTAGAGAGCAAGAATCATTGTCTTTTTTTGATTGATTTTTCATTGATTTTTCTCCAAGTACCTAAAATAGTACCTAAATATTAGTTGAATTAAAAATAAGTAAATGAATGAGCAACATATGATAAAATTCAAAATACAAGAATGTCATTAAACTCTATCCCTCTATTCATAAGAGCTTTCACATTTACTTTCAGAAGGAAATTTTTGTTTGCTGAGAACAATGTATTTATCATCACCACAAAATAATTTTTTTAAAAAAATCAGTGTATACATCCTTTGTAAGCCTCGAGTTTCTAATTTGGCAAAAATAATTTTAAAAATTAAAAAGTCCATTAATGCATTTAAGGCTTATTATGGAGATATAAATAAGTGAATAATTATAGGTGTTCCTTGTAATAATAGTTGCTACTACTAATAATAAAAATAATAGAAGCTAACATTTATTTAGCATATGCTATATACTTCAGGTGCTATGCTAAGCATTTCATAAATATTGCCTCATTTAATCGCATTGAATTCATATAACAACCTTAAGATGCACAACATATTATTATGCCTGTATTTCAGATGAAGAAACTAAGGTTTAAGGAAGTCATTGATACAGTCACTGCTTGAACTCAGTTTTTTAAAAATCTAAATTATTTTAAACACTGTTCTTGTGCATTATATTATCAGATAATGTTCGCATTTTTTTCTTACAGACTCAGCCATACCTATCTCTTTTTGTCTTTACCTAAATTCTTTTTCCCAGCTGCTGATGAGATCAACACAATAATAGATAGTTATGCATCAGCACTACACTGAGGAATGGCCAAGTGCTGTTGGCTTGGCACAAACCAAATGGCCAAGTGCCTACCAGACCACGAAGGCTGTATCAGAAAGCATCCAGTAGTTTAACAAATGTCAAAATTACAGTATCCAGGTTGAAACAAAATGAGCAAGACAACAGATACTAGAAATAAAGGAAAGTCTGTTCTTTGTTATTGAACTTGGTTCCCTTCAGCTGGAGGACCTCTTCTAAACTGACCCCACTTTAAATAAAACATTCTTTTTCTGTACTTACATATTTTAGTGGGAGAAAAGCAAATGGAGATTATCATCTGTCCCAGATTCTTGACGTTGGCATTATTTCTTACAACTAGCAATGAGCTAGAATTGCTATTCCTGCCACTCAGTTGCATAGTTATATGCTAAAACAAAACGAGAAATCGCAAAAAATGCAATTTGTTCAGTAGTAGTCCTCCAAACCCAGCATTTTTTTTTTTAGCCTATATTTCCCAAATGATATTCCAACAATCATAGTAATTTAGCATGTTATGTTCTTGATTCTGGTGGGCAGAGAGTGATTATGTAAGAAAATAAGGTATATTGTGTTGTTTGATATTGCACTTCAGCAAAGGAATACCACCAGCTGACAGTAATCAGGCAAGGCAGGAAAATTAGGCCGAAATTGCCTACAATGTGCGGGAGCTTAACGAAGGTGGAAAGGTGAAGATCACTTGTGGTTTGGTCAGCACACTAAGAGTTTGGAGCACAAAATGTACAACTTAGAAAGTAGGAAGCATTAGTGAGCCCCATGTTTTAAATCATCACTTTGAAATTTAAAGAGAGATTACTTGTTATGTGGAAGAATGGGAGACCAGTTCATATACTAAGGACTCTCACAGCATGTATGGTTTGCCACATCTGAGTCATTGGATCTAGAGGCATGTAATGAAGAAACAGGGTACATTCTCGGTAGGTTATTGCTATCTTCCTAGGAAAACAAGTTGAACCGGTTTAGAGAGATGCTATTGCTCTGTATAAAGCAAGATAATTCAGGAACAAGTCCAGGGATTGGAGGGTGTTGCTGGGGCAAGGATGTGACTCAATAAGTAGAAAGTTACCTTTAAATAAATGGTTTAAACTATATCAAAAAGTATAGGTTAGATCAACACATAAGTGCACATATAAGAATAACATCTATTGGACGTCTGGCAGGGGGGAGGGGGGAGGGGGCAGGAGGGGATGGATATATGCATACACAAAGAGTGCCATGCGCACCATCCGGGGGATGGACTCGCTTGTAGCTCGGACTTATGGGGGGGGGACAAGGGCAATATATGTAACCTAAACATCTGTACCCCCATAATATGCTGAACTAAAAAAATATATATATAGGTTAAAAAGATAGGTGACAACAGTAATAGCTCACTTTTTATAGCACTTTACTACTTTAAACAGAACTTAGAGATAAATCATCTCAGTTGCCTAATGGGGTGATATAATGGTTTGGAAGGAGAGTTTGGAATTAAAGGAAAAGATTTTCATTAGATTTGACACTCACTAACTTTGAGACCTCAGGCATATTATTTAAAATCTCTGACTCTTGGTTTACTTTCTTGGCAATGGGGATAATACACCAAACCCATGGCTCATTGAAATGAGAAATAAAACAGCTAAAGCAGTGCTTGATACATAGTAAGTGTTCAATAAATGTTGGCTATTTTTTTAGCTGTCATGGATTATAAAATAATAAATGTCATGCTGCTAACAGATTCATTCTTTTAAAGTCAAGGTAATAAAGTTCAAGCTAGGAGAAATAGTGAAATGTAAAGATGTGAAGTAAAAATGGAGCATTTAACTTTCAAAATATCTTCAAATAACTTCCACTTGACTTTCAGTTTTTTAAATTATAAAAAGTATATTTGTCATTACATATTTTACATATTATACATTTTCCAAGTTTTTCCAGTGATAAAATAAACTTCCACAAGTATTTAAATGAATTTGTTATAAACCCATTGCACTCAAAAAATTTTAATACGTCGTTTTTCCCTTACCTACTCTACTTTCTGCTTTTCTATAATGTTTTATCTTCCTACCCTCTTTTCCCTTAACTCTTGTTTTCTCATTGGTTTCTACATTATTTACATAATTTTGTTCATATAATTTAAAAACTTTTAATCTATTATTTCTATTTCCCTTATGATGATGTATGCAACAGAAGAAAAATAAAAAAAAATTTAGCTACCATTATTATTATTATCATCTTTATACTTTTATTTTTAAATCTGTGGTTTGTGTATTAGTTATCTTTTGCTGCATAACAAAATACCCCAAAACATAGTGACTTAAAACAATATATATTTATCTTTATAGTTTTTGTCGGTAAAGAATTTTGGCATGTCATAGCTTGATGTCTCTGGCTCAAGGTCTTTCATAAAGTTGTGATTATGCTGTCAGCTGGGGCTGTGGTCTAATCAGGTTTGACTAGGGGTGGGAGAAAATGTTTCCAAGCTCATGAGTGTGATCATTGGCAGGTTTTATTTCCTTGCCACATGATCTCACCACAGAGCTGGCTCACATCATGGCAGGACAGGAGTCCAAGAGAGAGTAGGAGAGGGCACACAAGACAGAATTCATAGTTTTTTTATGACTTACTCTTGGAAGTGTTATTGCATCACTTCTGCCATACACTATTTGTATAGGGGAGTCAGTAAGGGGACATTTAAAGGGAAAGGATTACACAAGGGCATGAGTATCAGAAGGCTGTGATCATTGGGAGTCATCCTAGAGACTGTCTTTCATCTAAACTACGGTGCACAGACTGCCTTACTTCATGCACTCAATGTCATTTTACACTCACCACTCTTTAAGATTCCACTGTTAACTCTGTTTAAGCCACCCTCTTCACTAACAAATAATTACATTTTGTAAGAGTTAGCCTGTTTGAGTAATTCTCCAAACAGGTTAGGGGAAAGTTTTCTATTACATTCAGAATTAAATAATTTTAAGCCCTGAAATAGGTTCAAGATTTTCAAAAATCTAGCCCTGACCTTCCTTTCCAGCTTCATGGCCCTATCAATATGTCTACTCCATGTCCTGAAAATGATCCTGGGAAGCAAGAATGATCGCAGGAATTGATTATGGCTCAACAAATTCCTTTAAATATTCCTTTGCTCAAATTGGATAATTTGAAATGTACAGGTATAAAAATCCTGATATTCCTCTGATGAAATTTTATCATATAGTGCCTCAAATCTTGCTAAGTGAGTCTACTTCAAATACGTAGAAATCGCTTTCCTGAACGTCGCTGCTATTTCACAAAATTCACCAAGTCAGATCTTCAGAACAATGCATGCTTCTTTTAAAATGCCTTCTACATTTTCCCAAAATTTCACCATGCCTTTTCTTGTACAAAGTACTCTTTCTTTAATGTCAAAGTTGTGCATTTAGCATACAGTATTCCTTGGTATTACTCTTTTTGGCTAATTAAGAAGAGAAATGTTGAGAGACTATCCTCAAATCACACAACCAGTCAGTCAGGGAAAGACCCAGAACCACAAAGCAAATAATCTATCCATGTGTCAAATCCTCTCCACCATATAGCACCACCTCTCTTATGTTGTAACAATCAGCATCTTAGGAAATAATATGCTAGGATTTGGACTGATGATACACTTCTCCTCCAAGGGTTTTTTTTTTTTTTTTTTTAGTAATCAGAGTACAAACAGCAAAAAATAAGTACTCCATTTATGTTTGTAAAGAAAATAAGATGACCCAAATTGTGAAATATAATTAAATTGAAGAGTGATGTTTGAAATTATAAATTGAAATTAACTATTAATTTAACATATAACATACTAAATTTAACTATTAGCTTAGCGTGTGGTACATTTTTAATAACAGCAAAAGTGTTAAAAAAGAGGCAAAATTCTACTCATATCTATACATGGAAAAAAGAAGTAGATTAAATAATGAATGCATTTACACTGTAAATTTTAAACATTATGAGGAATAATACCTGTAAAATAGTTCATCTCTAGTAAATGAGTCCCACAGCATGACAAAGGTATTTAATGAATGATGGTATGCAAGAAGTTTGTCTATTATTTTAATTTATCATTTTTTCCGCCATCAACCAGTACTTTCAGATAATGCTATTGGAAAATAATTTTATTTGCTTGAACCAACATATGACCACCTTTCCAGACATCACTAGAGAAATTTTTAAAAATGATATATTCCAGTTCTTCCTTGCTGCAAATATTGTCCTCTTGACAGTCTTTAGCAGTGTGTAAGTATGAGTGTGGGCGTGCATATGAATGAACAGAAGCAAAGCTATAGGTAAATCAGCATGTGAAAATGGTGTTTTAATAAAAGGACATGTTTTTGTCTACTGAACAGGCCAGAGAAGAACTATCAACATAAAGATGGTTAAAATGTAATGACGTACAGAGATATCTCAGGGGGAGTACATACAGTTTTATCTCTTGATCTCCAGGGGAGTACATGTAAACTAAGCATAAATATTTTTATGTGTGGCAGATTTTTAAAGCTAATTGTTAGTAAACCATGGCTCCATGAAAAACCTCTAAGGGACAATAAACTGCTCCAGTATTAAGAGCATTGTAAAATAAAATTGGGCAAGTGTATATAATGTATTCAAAGGGAATTGATGGAAAACATAGTAACAATAGCATTCAGTATTCAGTTTGACATGAAAATATTTTAAATGCACAGTGTAGGACCAAAATTTGGAACACAACATATTCACCTAAAAGTAAAAATCATGTAATGATCATCCTTAGAAGAGGAAAACAAAGTTTTCTTCATTTTACCAGTTGACGAAATATAAATGTATGCATGTATGTTTTTAGGAATAATGACAGTAAGCTCTCAATTAGCTGAACAGTATTAGATCTATTTTTAATGTGTCAGAAATAGAGTTAAAATATCCAGATAACATACTTTGCCATCTCATAAATCACCAGAAGAATAGCCTACATTTGTTTGGGTTATGAGTTCTTTTACTGGCTAACAGCTACTCTGAAAAAGAAAAAACATAAATATGGACTTCATTTCAATGATTTTTATTAAAAATTTGAAAATTGGACATTTATAAATGTTACATAAAGAAATATGTATTGTAATTACAGTATTTACTGGATGATACACAAATGCCTCAATGACATATTTTCAAACTTATTGTACCATATACTTCATTAGATAGAGCCTATCATAGAATAATGGGAAATAAATCATATTAATTGTTACTTTTAAATTTAAATACATTTTTTATTAAAAATTTCAAAATATTAAGGGGGTACAAATGTTTTTGTTATGTTGATACCTTGTATAATGCTTAAATCAGGACTTTTGTTGTTCCTGTCACCACAATAGTTTTCAATGTACCCAATATGTAAGTTTTTATCCCTCAGTCCCCTCCCAACCTCCTGCCTTTTTGGTTTCCAATGAACTTTATATCCCTTTGTGCCCATGTGTACCCATCATTTATTTCTCACTTATTGATGAGAAATATGGTGTTTTGTTTTCAGTTCCTGAGATACTTCACTTAGGATAATGGTCTCCAGTTTCATCCAAGTTGCTGCAAATGACATTATTTCATTCCTTCTTAATGGCTGACTAGCACTCCATGGTGTGTGTGTGTGTGTGTGTGTGTGTGTGTGTACCACATTTTCTTTATCCACTTGTGAATTGATGAGCACTTTGGTTGATTCAACATCTTTGCAATTGTGAATTGAGCTGCAATAAACATTCAAGTGCAGATATCTTTTTGATAAAATGACTTCTTTCCTTTCAGGTAGATACCCAGCAGTGGATTACTGGATCAAATGGTACATCTACGTTTATTTCTTTGAGGAATCTCTATACTGTTTTCCATAGAGATTGTACTAATTTGCAGTCCCACCAACATATAAGCATTCCTGTCTCTCTGCATCCATGTCAGCATCTATTGTTTTTCAACTGTTTAATAATGGCCTTTTTGATAGGGGTAAGGAGGTACGGCATTGTAGTTTTAATTTGCATTTCCCCGATGATTAGTGATGTTGAGCATTTTTTTCATATGTTTGTTGGCCATTTGTCTATCTTCTTGGAAAAACTTCCGTTCAAGTCTTTTGCCCACTTCTTGGTGGGGCTGTTTGCTTTTTTCTTGCTGATTTGTTTGAGTTCTTTGTAAATTATGAATATTGTCCTTTATTGCATGTACAGTTTGCAAATATTTTCTCCCATTATGTAGGTTGTCTATTCACTCTGTGAATCATTATCTTTGCTATGCAGAAGCTTCTTAATTTAATTAAGTCTGATTTATTTATTTTTGTTGTTACTGTATTTGCCTTTGGGGTCTTAGTCATAAATTCTTTACTTAGGCTGATGTTGATAAGAGTTTTTCTTATGTTTTCTTCTAGTACCATTATGGTTTCATACCTTACATTTCAGTCTTTTATCCATCTTCAATTAATTTTTTGAATTAATTTTTGTATATAGTGAGAGATAGAGGTCCTGTGTTATTCTCCTATATGTGGCTATCCAGTTTTCCAAGCACCATTTATTGTATTCCTTTCCTCAGCGTAGGTTAGTGTCTGTTTTGTTAAAGATCAGTTGGTTGTAGGTACATGGTTTTATTTCTGAGCTCTCTATTCTGTTCCATTGGTCTATGTTTCTAATTTTGTACCAGTACCATTCTGTTTGGGTTACTATAGCCTCGTAGAATAATTTGAAGTCAACTAATGTGGTGCCTCCAGATTTGATCTTTGTGCTTAAGATTGCTTGGGGTATTCTGGCTCATTTTTGGTTTGAAAAGAAGCTTAGGATTATTTTTCCCAGATGCATGAAATATGACATTTATATTTTGATGGGGATTGCACTGACTCTGTCAATCACTTTGGGTAATATGGACATTTTAACACACATTTTAACATTTTAATGTTGATTCAATCCATGAGCAAGGGATGCTTTTCCATATGTTTGTGTAATCTGCAATTTCTTTCATCAGTGTTTTGTAGTTCTACTTGTAGAGATCTTTCATCTCCTTGGTTCGGTATATTCCTAGTATATTCAGTGTATTTTATTTTCTTTGTAGCTATTGTGAATAGTGTTGAGTTCTTGATTTGTCTCTCAGCTTGAATGTTATTACCATATAGAAATGCTACTGATTTGCATATATTAGTTTTGTAATCTGAAACTTTGCTGAATAATTCTATGAGTCTTTTGATGGAGTCTTTAGGATTTTCTAGATACAAGATCATAGCATCATCAAACATGGATACTTTGACCTCCTCTTTGCTGATTTGGATGCTCTTTATTTCTTTGACTTGCCTTCTTGCTCTGGCTACGATTTCCAATACTATGTTGAGTAGAAGTAATGTCAGTGGACACCCTTGTCTTTCTCCAGTTCTTAGGAAAAATGCCTTTAATTTTTCATCATTCATTATGATGCTCCTGTGTGTTTGTCATATACGGCTTTTATAATTTTGAGATACATTTCTTCCAGGCCTAGTCTGTTGAGATTTTTTTGTCATCAAAGGGTGCTAGATTTAATCAAATGCTTTTTATGCATCTATTGTGATGATCATAGGGTCTTTGTTTTTGCTTCTCTTTGTGTGGTGAATCATGTTTGTGTATGTTGAATCATCCTTGCATCCCTGGGATGAAGCCCACTTGATCATGGTGAATTAACTTTTTGATGTGTTGTTGGATTTGGTTTGCTAATATTTTACTGTGGATTATTGCATGTTCATACGAGATATTCATCTGCAGTTTTCTTTTTTTGTTGTGTCCTTTTCTGGCTTTGGTTTCAAGGTGATAACTGGCTTCATAGAATGAGTTAGGGAGGATTCCCTCTTCTTGATGTTATGCAATAATTTCTGTAGGGTACATACCAGTTCTTTGTAGGTCTAATAGAATTTGGCTGTGAATCTGTCTTTTCTTGGGTATTTTTTTGTTGTTTTGGGGATATTTTTTATTACTGCTTTAATCTCGCTGCTTGTTATTGGTCTATCCAGGAATTCTCTTTCTTCCTGTTTCAAGATTGGGAGGTTATGTGTTTCCAGGAATTTACCCATTTTTTTCTAAGTTTTCCAGGTTGTGCAGAGTCTTTAGTAGTATTCATGGATGATATTTTGTATGTCTGTGGTATCAGTTGTAATGTCTCCTTTTTCATTTCTGATTGAGCTTATTTGAGTCCTTTTTCTTCTATTTCTGGTTAATCTGGTTAGTGATCTATCAATTTTGTTTATCTTGTCTAAGAATCAACTTTTTGTTTCATTTATCCTTTGTATTGTTTTTTTGGATTTCATTCCATTTAGTTCTGCTCTGAGCTTTGTTATTTCTTTTCTTCTGCTGCCATCAGCTTTGATTTGCTCTTCTTTTTCTAGTTCCTTGAGGTGTGACATTAGGTTGTTAATTTGTAATCTTTCTGTCTTTTTGTTGTAGGCATTTTAGCCTATGAACTTTCCCCTTAGGACTTCTTTTCCTGTTTCTCATAAATTCTGGAAGTTTGTGCCTCCTTTGTTATTCAGTTGGAGACATCTTTTGATTTCCATCTTAATTTCATAATTTACCCCAGGTTCCTTCAGTAGCAGGTTATTTAATTTCCATGACTTCATGTAAAATTTGAGTGTTTCTCTTGGAATTGATTTCTAGTTTTATTCCACTGTGGTCTGAGAAGATATATGGTATGATTTTGATTTGTTTGAATTTGCTGAGACCTATTTTGTAGCCTAAGACATGATCAATCTTGGGTAATGCCTCATGTGATGATGAGAGTATACAAAACTACTGTATATTCAGTAGTTTTGGGGTAGAATGTTCTGTAATTGTCTGTTAGGTCCATTTGTTCTAGAGTCCCATTTAAGTCTAGTGCTTCTTTATTCATTTTCTACTTGAGCTGTTCCTGCTCTCTTTTTGTTTCCATGTGCGTGGAATATTTTGTTCCATCCCTTTACCTTGAGTCTGTATGAGTCCTTGCAGTTTTTGTGTGTTTCTTAGATACAGTAAATATCCAAGAACTGTGTTTTTTCATCCATTCAGTCAGTCTGTCTTTTAAGTGGGACCTTGAGACCATTCACACTGAGTGTTAACATTGGTATGTGTGATGATGTTCTGTTCATCATGTTGGATGATGCCTTATTGTTTTGTTTTCTGTCTTGTGCTACTGTTTTATAAGAGCTGTAAGTTTTACCTTTGGGGTGTTTTTACACTGGTAGGTATCTATTGTGCTGTTCCATGTATAATGAACTTTTGAGCCTTTTCTGTAGGGCAGGTCTAAAACTGACAAATTCCCTTAGTGTTTGCTTGTCTGGAAAATCTTTATTTCTCCACAATTTATGAAACTTAGTTTTACATGATACAAAATTCTTGGTTAGCAGTTTTTCTGTTTAAGAAGACTAAAAATGGAGCCCAAATCCCTTTTGGCTTATAAGGTCACCACTGAGAAGTACGTTGTTAGCCCGATGGCCTTTCATTTGTAGGTTAGTTGTTGCTTTCATCTTGCAGCTTGTAGAATTTTCTCCCTCATTTTGACTTTGGCCAGGTTGATGACTATATGTCCTGCAGATGTCCTATTTGCTATGAATTTTACCAGTGTTTGATGACCATCTTGTATCTGAATATCTGAAATTTCTGGTGATATCAGGGAGGTTTTCCTCAGTAATTCCCTCAAATAGGTTTTCCATGCTTTTTGCTTTTTCTTTTTCTCTCTTGGGGAAGCCTATAATTCATATATTGTCTCACTTTACATAGTTCCATGTTTCTCTGAGTGATTGTTTATCCTTCCTTATTCTTTTTTCTGAATCTTTTACTGCCTGGGTTAGTTCAAAAGCCTTGTATTTAAACTCTGAGATTTTTGTTTTCTGGTTGGTCTAGCCTGTTGTTGAAGATTTCTGCTCTATTTTGAAATTCCCCAAATGACTCTTTCATTTCATTTAAGGTTTGTTATGTTCTTTTTTATGTTGTCTATCTCTTTGGCTAATTTTTCATATGATTCATTCATGTCCTGAGTTTTTGTTTGTTTGTTTTTGGCTTCTATGTGTTGGTTTTCAACTTTCCCTTCAATCTGATCATCTTAATTGCCATCCATATTCTGAATTCCATTTCTGACATTTCAACTATTTCCTTTTAATTGGGGTCCATTGCTTTAGACCTATTGTGATTCTTTGGAGGTACTGACCTAGCTTGTTTTTTCATGTTGTCAGAATCCTTTTGCTGTTAAATAGTTCCTCCTCATCTGAAACCTCTTTTCTCAACTCAGAGCTGACAGGTTTGCAGCGTACCTGTTCTCCTTTGCTGGTAACTTCCCTACAGAGTGAGGTCCCTAGATAGAGCTTTTGTGTCCTACTCTGGAGGATTGACCCAGTGGCAGAGTGATAGATGCCCTGAGAGCCTATAGCGCAGCTGTTCTCTTGTGTCGTCCCATTTCTCTGTGGTTTTCAAAGTCCAGGCCCTTGCTAGGGGAAATTTGTTTGGATTGGTTTGTTGATCTCCAGGCTGCCATTGGAAATTCAACCACAGAGCTGGGCAAGTCCTTCTCCATGGAGGTGCATGGCATTAACTTGGTTGGTGCCTGGGCAGGCCACAGGACCTTGGTGGGCACCTGGAAGTGACTGGAGGCCCATCATGTGACTGCAGCCAATGGTGTAGCAGGACACAGGAGCTTAGTGGTGCTTGGGCATGTTCTGCAACTACAGCCAATGGCAGGGCAGGTTGCACAACCTTGGCAGGTGCTTATGTGGGTCACAGGACTTTTGTGGGTGTCTGGACAATTCAGGGGACCTTACCCAGTGACTGGGCAGATCACAGGACCTTGGCTGATATTGGAGTGGTTCATCAGGGCACAACAACTGGGCTATCCATGCCTGGCTGGGCCAGGGAATTGTGAACTTCCCCACTGGTTTGTTGAGGTGGCTGGGGCTCTCCCTCTGCCCAGAACTAACTATAGCAGCTAGCTGCTGCAGTGCTATTTCCACAGCCATGATACTACTGAGGTGGCAAGATAGTGGCAGCAGATGCTGAGGGTCACTTGTCGCCTACTTTGCTCGGATCCCTGGGAGGCAGCCAGTTGGGGGTTTGGGGGACGCATGGCACCCAGTCACAGTCCATGTGGGAGTGCCCACCTTTCTCATTCCCTCCCTGGCCTGGCAGGGGTGATAGGGAGGCAGCTGCAGTGGAGTTAACCCTTCTGCAGACCAGGCGCTCTGGGTCTGAGAGCGTAGAGTGGCATCTGTTGCAGTGAATTGAGGCCAGAAGCTGGTGGGACTCCACTGGGCCTGTTGTCTGGTGCAAAGCTGGTGCATAGTCTCCAAGGAGCTCCCTGATCAGTTCAGAGCCCTGCTGTCATAGGGGAGCCCCCTCACAGCTGAGATTGCAGTGTTCCCTGGGAAAGTACGAAGCCCTAGGGATCTCTCCCCTGACCCTTCCCCACGTGTGGACACTTCCCCCAGGTACCTTCCGATCTTGCTGAGCACATTAGCCTGCCTCTCTCTCCTCCACTTTTGAGTGTCTCCAGTTAGTTCTCTGATCTTTCACAATGTTCTCTCTAGGATGGTCCATCTGTGGGTGAATGTCTACCTGCAACCTTTGATGCTCTCCTTGAGAGTGATGAATACAAGCTGCTTCTAGTCCACCCTTTTGTCCCCTTCCCCAAATTAACTGAATTTAGACAGCAATGTCTTTTTTACTTTTGCCTCCCTGGCTTTTTGTAAATTTGAATTGCATATGACATACCCTTCTAAAATTTGGACAATTCACTGCAACTTTAGGGCTCTTAATGAATTTTTCTCTGGATATAAAACAAAAAATCTCCTTGCAGTTAAAGACAAGTTCAGGTGGCTAATATTTGTAGTATGTGGTGTTAATACATTGTTTAAACAAATGTTGCTAAGTTTACAGTTGAAAATAAAATAAATGGAGTGACAACGACAACAACCACAAATCTAGTTGTTTTGTAGAAAATCCTTTGCTAAAGGATTTAGGAGTAGAATATGAAATTTAATGAGTGTAAATGTCAAGTCATGCATGTGCAGGGAGAGTAGTGAGCTAAGTTCAATTTAAATGGCAGTGAATTAGTTAACGGAGGTGAAGAGATAAGGATAAATAACTAGATCCAGCGTTTGAATTCTCATTGCATTATACAAGAACCAAGAAAGCTAATAAGAAGCTGACTTTTACCAAGACCAATATATTATCCCAAGGATATTGTGCTATTTTGCTTCATGGGAATTAGTCCAAATCAGGGATTTATACTGAAGTTTTGCTGCTTTTTTTTTTCCAGAAATATAGAGTTTAAAAGTTTTATATAGACACATTAGCTAATTGAGTTTTGTATATAGTAAAATAATTACTTCTCGAAGACATATAGGAATTGATTTGACAACTATTTAAATATAAAAAGTGTGAAATTGATCTAGGACAAAAAAGACTATAAGTTTTATTGAAAGAGAGATTTCTAAAAGCATGAAGCTATATGTTCTGGTGATAATAGTTGTTATATATTTAATTTCAGTTTCATGCAGACTGTTTTGGAATGTTGCATGCATAACTTTTAGACAAATAAAAGCAAATATTGCCCTCTTAGAAAATGCCTATAATATTGATAATCCATTTGAAATGCATTAGCCATCATATATACAAAGCTAATTTACGCACTACTAAAATTTTAGGGTTTTTTTGTTTTTGTTTTTTTGGTGATGATCTGGCTTATTTTGTATCTTCTCTAATAAGATATAAGCCACAAAATGGCAGAATTTTTTTCTTTCTTATTCACTGCTCTTTGTCAGACTCCTAGAACAGTGACTGGCATAGAAATTTTCTCAGTAAAAATTTATTGAATGAATGAGTGAATGATTAAATAAATGAATGTGGTCCAGCTTCCCTATGAAGTCCCACTTTCTAACATTGCCCAGGTGTTGATAAATGGTCTAGATTTTCCTTGTGACGGACTTTCATTAGTAATGCAGCATGCACTTGTACAACCGTGGAGGGAAAGTAAATGTGCTGCATTCACTGTGTCTGTCTAGTTCTAGTTAGCAATGAGACTTGTGTTGGTATTTAGTTTTTTTCCACTGTGTTCCTAAAGAGCTTTAGTTTTCTAGAAGAACCTTAGAAATTTAGAATTCTTTTGCAAATTAGATGAGATAATGTATACAAGGGTCTAACACAGTATCTGACCATAGACCTTCCATTCGATTATTTCTCCCCTAGTCCCCTTAAATGACCTATTAACAGTTTAAACCAGCAATCAGGAAATCATGTACCATGCTATAACTAGTAGCAATATAAAACAAAACGATCCCTTTTCTTCTCTACCGCATACAGGAAATGCAAGATTATACAGCTAAGTAAACAAGAAACTGCCTAAGATCACCGTTAAAAAGCATTTACCACTGTTAGCCACCTCTTAATTTTTCAAAGCAATCTCCTAATATGATCTGCAAATTCATCCTTACGGGAATCAGGAAAGAGGCTGTATTTATTGTTCTTATTCAAAAGATGAAGAAACTGACATTTAGAACAGTGAATGATATATGATAGCTTGTTAGTAACAATGGAAAAAAAGAATCATTGTCATCTGATGGCTGGATCTATCACTTCACATAGTCAAATGGTTTTTCTACTAGATTTTTTATTTTGCTGTTTTTGCCAGATATCTGCTTACTTGTTTTCCTTTGGCAGTAGGACTTCTTATGTTAATGAAATATTACAAGGAAGTCCAACCTATAAAGCAGAATCAAACTGTGCTACTGTGGTTAAGGTAGGAATGTGAATAGAGACCGACCCATTAGACCTCCACTTCCTATTACCTAAAATGGGCTCCCTATTTGACAGGAAATAGTTTGCAGTTTTAAAGAATCCTATTTCCTTTTAAAGAACAAAGCTTGCTAAAATACTATAAAAGATACAGAAAAAAAGAGTGCATGCTCCAACTTCTCAGTCCCTTTGCTTTATCTGGGTTTCCTTTCTTTAAAATCCACCTTTGGGATAAGAAAGCATAACATCTATGGACTTCACTAAAATCAAGATGCCTAGTTTTATTTACATTACTTTGGGTAGGCTAGAATGAGATCTACCCTCTTGTTGCTAGCAATGCCAAACACACACTGTAAGAACAGCCATTTTTCTCTTAGTCACAACTACAGAATGGACAAATTATTGAAACTGCTTGAAGACCAGAATTGCCCTTTAACTGCTTTTGGCCGAAGATGGTATTAATTTAAATTATTCTTTTTTTTTTTTTTTTCAATTCCTATTGCTATTGTTTCCTGACTGTACCGGCCTTCTAACTTCCCAAATCAAAATCTAATCCTTTGGGTAGAAGGTATTTCTTAAAATGAGTCTTAGTCCTTAAGTGGTTAAGTTGGACCTCTGGGATCTAACAAAACAGTATCAGTCATCTTATGTCAAGAAAAAAATAATGTCTAATCTTTGACAGAAATGAATTACTTCATATGGGACAGCTACATTTGGTCTGATACTTGTTGTCAGCTTTCACTGGGAGATGAGGAACTAAGAAATAGATTTCATCAAATTCTGAGATGGGAGGAAATGAAATCTTAGCAAAGAAAACAAGTTATGCCTCTGAAATGAATTGTACGAGTGGGAAGATATATCAGGTGAAAAGTGAATGTTAAAATCATTTGCCAACAGATGACATAAAACATTTTGGACAGATATTTAAGGACAGAAAGCCCTGATATTACCAGTTTATAAAATATTCATGTATTCAAGAAAATTAAATGACCTCTAGATTTGGGAATTGCTTGTAAACATTCTCTGGTTTTAGCAGTAATTTTTTTTTTTTTCTTTTCATGATACTTCTATTTTTTTCCATGAGGTACTTACTTTCTATGGTGTGAGAAAAAATAGCCTTGTACTCTAAAGTTAATCCCTTTAGCTTGAATGTGTCTAAAAGAACTTTTCAATGCTTGCTTACCTGGATCACTTCAGATTTAAATAAAGAGACAGTATGCACTGTCTCACATCACTAAAGAATGAAACATCATATTTGTCAAAAGAAGAAGGACACAAGGCCAGATAGCTTAGGGATTAGGGGTAGGAGATGAAACCTTTCAACTCCAAGTCCCTTCTTGCCATCTGTTTGTGGTAGGCTGACAGTGACAGAAATCTTTACTATCTAAAGGCTGTTGAGTTGACTCCTGTATGTCAAAGACATGGCAGTCTTCATCTAGTTCTTGCTAGACAGATGTCCATATCACAGGAAACCTGTCCTGATTAGCAACCAGCGAATTTATCCCCTTAGGGCAAAGTGAAACTTTAGGGGGAGAAAATGCTGTTTCAGGTGCTGTCTGCAGGTAAAACGCCTCTGGTGCTTTATCTTTGTCTTACCCAAGGAAGATATTTGGAGATGAATATTCTTCTCTTTTAAGTTTATTTAAAATAGCTGACTCCCCTAAGTCAAAAGACCCTAAAAATGAAGTTTGAAAAATTTAAATAGATGGACTTCTGTGAATATTCCTTACATGCAAAAGTATGCACTGGTTTGGAGAAAAGGTGCATTCCTTGCATTCTCTCATCTCAAATCTTAAATTTTAAGAAGAGAATATTATATAAATGTTTAAAATATTTATATCTATGTATAACATATATACAGAAAAGTCCAAAAATGATGTTTTTTTTCCCACAAAGTGAACACACCCATGTAAAAAGTATACTTATTAATAAAAGGACCATGAGCCGCAGCCCCAGAAGGTTCTCTGTGTGCACGCTCTCCTCTCAGTTCCTACCTTCTCCCCAGAGTTTCCCACATCTTTGTTCCAATTCTGTTGTTTCTTTTGGATTCACAGATATAACTTAGTTCTTGAATCATTTATGAATTTTGTCTCTGAGTTTAGGGCTAAAAACTTATTCGATTGTAACCAGCAAAATAAAGATATGGGGCATGCACATTTGAAAATGAGATTTATAACCTTGAGACTTGGATTACCTCTGGCCAAAGTTTATTAAGGCTTATACATTTATTTTCAATCATCTCTTCTCATATTTGTCTGTAGATGAGGTACCAAAAGGGGAGAATATTAAATGCAAGTTCCAGACCATGAGGAATAAGTTACACAGAGACGTGATGAAAGAAAGGTTAAATGGAAATAGCACTGATTCAGTGATAGTATTTTATTTCTACCACTTAATTACATTATAATTTGGGGCAGAGAATTTAACTCTTCTGGGTTTCAATTGCTTTATATATAAAATGAGAATATTAATAACAACTTGTTAAAGCCACTTCTTACTAAAATCTATGATTTAAGGAAGATAGTCTAAAAAAATTTTTTTTACATATTGCGCCTTCTTATCACCAAGTCTACTACAAAGTTGGAGATTGTGCTCTTTTTATCTTTACAAAAGTACAAGTAAACTCCACGTGATACTTGCTTTAAGCTGGGGAATGCAAGATGTGGGAATGAATATCATACCCCTTTATGCCAAGGTCACAGCCAAAGTGTCTATTTCAGAGTATTTGAAGCCATGAGGCCGCACCAACTTTATTCATTAGCAAAAATCTTTGAGAGGTAGAACACAGACTTGATCTTTTACATTACACAGATAAGAAATGAAATCACTGAGCACTTGAGTGATTTGTGAAGTAGCAGGTTAAAGTTAGAGGAGGGGGATTTTCAGGGCTCTTTTTGGGCTCCCTTGTTGCGCCTGAACCCCTGCATGCACTTTTGATAGTGGATGGTGTGAATATTGGAGAGACTATATTCTGTCGGAGGGGGAATATAAAAAAAAGCAAAAAGGGGCCTTTCTTATTAAACCCTTGACCGTTGGTGTTCGGTTTTCCCAATATTAAGTGCATGGGCAAACTGCTTAATGGCAGAAATGTCACTGCCAGAACTTTAAAGACGTTAATCAATACTGGGCCTCAGTCAAAATTTTGCCATTATGTTTCCAAACACTGGAGTCCTCATGGAGACTTTTACATATTCACTGAAATGCTTTTAGAGCACAGAGGTCGGGCTCTTTAAATTGTTCAAGTGTTGCCAACCGTCAGCAGGTCCCTGTAGATTATAAACAAGGAACAGAGCCACTGTCCTCCTGTTTGATACTTGTTTTCCCAAAAGAGGGCTGGAACTGCTGGCTGAAATGTCAGAATAAAACAAGACTTGCCTATTTTTAGCTTCAGCTCATACAGTTCCCCTCCTCTTTAATCATGTATCAAGATTTTAAACCAGCCACCTTTTGAGAGGCTCCAAGTTAAGGAGAGCTGAAGTCAATAAATATTGGAGATACTTTAATCCAACTTATTGCAATGTGTAGTAACATAATGATGTTTTACTACAGAAACATGCAATTTTGTTGTCCCTCTTTGGGGTTTTATTTTTAACTATCCTAACCAGTGTGTGACTATATTCTTGAACACAAAAGTAAGCATAGTGCCAAGGGAATTAAGAAATTAAAATGAAGGGAAATAAAAAAGATGTCAGTGCTAACCAGGAGCTTCATCTCAGGCAATATTCTTGCCTCCTTCATTTCATAACATAATCACAGAAGATGTAAGAAAAGGAAACATGATCAGTTTCTAGCATCAAAGAACAACATTTATTTAATTCTGTAAAATTATTATTTACATTATATTTGATTGAGATATTATAATTTTAGAAATTTGTGGCATATAATGTGATGTTTCAACATATGTATATAACGTGGCCTGATTAAATCAAGCTAACCTATCCATCACCTTTCTTACCTATCATTTTTTATGGTGAAACATTTGAAATTTAGTCTGTTGTTGGTTTTGAAATATATAAAACATTGTCATTCAGTATAATTAACCATGTTATGCAATATAGCTTAAGAATTTAAACAGTTTCAACTGTAGGGAGATCTCGAAAGGGATAGAGCGTAGCAAGACTAGCCTTAGAAAGATAATTAAATGTTAGTAATATCTCTCATGTCAGTGGAAGACGATTGGTGAAAATTTAATATAGGTGAGAGTTTGAGCTAAAAGCTTGGAAAGAGTAGGTCGGTCATTCATTCATTCATTTGGCAAACAGTTATGATGCCTACTATGTGCTAAGTTCCTGCTCTAGATCCCAGGGATAGAGTAGTGAACAAACGATTGTGAAGCTTGCATTCTAGTGGGGGAAAATAAATAATAACCACATAAATTCATATATCAAACAATGATAACTGCTATGGGAGTTAAGGATGGATAGAAGTGGTTTTAGCTAAGAAAGTAATCATGGAAGTTCTCTCTGCTAATTAACATTGAACAGAGGCCTAAACAAAGTAAGGGAATGAGCCATGTAGATATATCCGGGGAAAGAGTGTTTCAGAAAAAAGGAATAGGACCTGTGCAAAGGCACTGAGGCAGGAACATACTCAATATATTCCAGGAAGACTACAAAAGACAGTCGGTGCAGGGAGTGATGAGGAAAGAGCTATAACATGCAGTGAGAGGCAGGAGTGGCCAGATTATACAATAACTTACAGGTCATAGCAAGTGTTTCAGGTTTTAATCAAAATGAGATGGAGGGTTTTAAACTATTTTAGAGCGTCGATCAAGAAAATTCGTGATCAAATATGCCTTAAAAATATATCACTCTGGCTGCTCTGTCAAACTAGATTGTTGCTTTGCCAGGATGGGAAGCAGAAAGGAGGCCAGTTTAAAAATATTTACACTAATTTAGGCAATAGTTGATGGTGGTTTCAACAAGGTGATAGCAATGAAAGTGTTAGGCGAACATGGATTCTGACTACACTAAGCTCATTAAGTATGAAATGTCCGATTTCCTTAAGTACTAAATTTGACAATTGATATCTCTGACATTTCACTTTGACACTTTTTGTTTTGTTTTTTTGTAAAGGTACATCCCAAGTCTTTCAAACACATTTTGGCTTGTGATTATCTTTCAATTTTTTTAAAGCAATTTTGTGAAAGCACAAATAAGTCAAAAAGTAATGTTATTTTTCAATATCAGTTCTGTCATGGAACCAATGCAATGCAGACAGCTCAGAATATCAACGAAGTGTTTGGGAAGGATGTGACTAATGAATGCACAGTATGTTGATGGTTTGAGAAGTTTCCTTCTGGTGATTTTAATCCTGAAAATGAGCCATGTGGGTAACCTGAGACCAGGGTGGATAATGATGAGCTGAAAGCTGTAGTGGAAGGGTATCCATCTCAATCTACCCGTGAATTAGCTACAAGATTTGATGTTACTATTGCAACAATATTGCACCATGTGAAACAAATTGGCAAGGTAAAGAAGCTGGATAGATGGTTTCCACATCAATTAAATGAGCATCAGAAAAGAAATCATCTCGAAGCTTGCCTTTCTTTGCTGTAATGACATAAAGGCAAACCATTTCTACACCGTATTGTTACATGTGATGAATAATGGATTCTTTTTGACAATAGCAAGTGTTTTGCACAATGGTTGGATAAAGGTGAAGTGCCAAAAAACAGTCTAAAACCAAATATTCATCCAAAAAAGTTAACATTGTCTGTTTGTTGGTCCAGCACTGGTATTATCCACTACGGCTTCATGAAACCTGGTCAGTAAATTATAGCGGATGTCTACTGCAATCATCTGGAAGAAATGATGAGGATGCTTGCCGTTAAGCAGCCAAAATTGGTCAATAGAGACAGGCCAATCCTCTTGCAAGACAGCGCTCAACCACATGTCACACAAACAATGCTGCTCAAACTACAGAAGCTGGACTTGGAAACTCTCTGTCATCCACCATATTCACCAGACCTTGCACCAATGGACTCCCACTTCTTCCAAGCTTTGGACCACTTCTTGCAAGGAAAAATAGTCAATTCTCAACAAGCTGTGGAAAACGCTTTTCACGATTTCATCACTACTCACTCTCCAACTTTCTTGGCTGCTGGCATAAGCAAGCTACTGTTAAGATGGCAAAATTGTGTCGATAGTTTAGGTGCATACTTTGGTTAATTGTACTGCTTCTTGTTTGAGATATAATAAACTACACTTTTGATTCAAAACCAGACATTTCATTTTTAATGACCTTAATATGTAAAAGGAGATCTGACAGGCTTGGTGATGAACTGAATGTGAGATGTGAAAAGGAAGAATCAAAGATGCCAAGGCTTTTGGCACAGTGGTAGGATGAAGTTGCCATTGACCAAGTTAGAGAAGACCTTAAAAGAAATGGATTTGGGAAGCATGGGAGAGGGCATGGTTCAGGTGTATCAAGATGTCAAGTTTAAACAATTTAACTTTGAGATCGTGTTTTTAGATATATCAAATCAGTGGCTTAATATGTGAGTTGAGTTCAAAGAATAAGTCTAGTTTTATAAATGCGTGTGTCATCAACCTATAAATGGGCTGAAAGCCATGAGTCTGACTGAGTTCACCTAAGAAGTGAACAAAACGGTTGATTGAATGAATAAAGTTATTTTTAATAAATTCGTAAATAATAATAATAGGTTATCTCTGAGATCCTTTTAAGTCTGTGATTCCTTGAAATCTAAAAAAAAAAAAGTCATTACAGGCAATTTAAGATGTGTTTATAATATACTCTAGGCTTAGGATCCTGGGAATCATTTTCTGCGGTTCATCAAACTTCAGGCAATGAGTTATAGCACTGTTATCTGGGCTTTACAAGAGACCTGGTTAGAGCATTTTTCATTCAGTCTTGTATACACAAATAGGACATTGTCTTCTGTCCATTGTTCTTAACCCCCCTTCAATTGTGTGACATTGTTTCATCCATTCTCCTAAGATTGCTTATCAGATAGTGCACTGAATTTACAGTGAAATGCTGATTAATTTGCAGGAGTATTTTCTAGAGTTGATAAATCAATGTACAACAAATAATAACCTCTCATTTTAAAAGAACTTTCTAAACCAGTGCTTTTCAAAGCACATTCCAAATAACATTAATTCCTAGGAATTTAAATCTGGAAAATATTAAGTTAAACAGGTTTTTATACTGCAGGACTTCTTGGGATATTTAATAAATGAATGAGCTTTGTAACTGCAAGAAAGACTAGAAAGCCATATGTAATTTTTCTCATCTCTAATTGGTCTTTAAATTTTTTTAATGCACAGCATGGTGTAAGTCTAACATCCCAAGTAATAAGCTTATTCAATGGCCAAAATGCGTATCAACTGTTCAGTATTCTTTAATTTTGGAAAACAGAAGTGATCACTATCTCTATAAGCATTACCAAAGGACAGATACTATGCTTTACATAAATTATCTCACTTATTTATATAAGTTGCATTTTATCCCCATGTGACAGATATAGGACAAAAGAAGGAAAAGTGATGCATCTCACCCAAGGCCACTGAACTAAGAGGTGGGGGTGCTACAATTCAAACCCCTATCCTTTCAGAGCCAGGTCACCAAATCAGTGGTCCTCTAAGTGAGGACCAGAAGATTCCCTCAGACTAGAAGTGTCAGTATCACCTGGAAACTTACTAGAAATACGCATTTGGTCTCATGAATCAACAACTCTAGAGATAGAGCCCACTATTTTGTACTTCAGAAAATCTTCCAGGTAATCCTAATACACACTGCAGTAGGAGAACTACTGGCTTATATCATTGCAGTAAACCAGAATAATACCTGTGTATGGTAGAAGGTGACTAGGATAAAGGAAATAATACCTATTTATTCTAAATTATAGAGTCTTAGCTTTTATTATAAATCAGAAATACCTGTGGAGTTTATAAAACATCAAGATGACCCTCCAAAGACTGAATATCCTGAGGTGAGACAGGTCTTAAAGGTTATAAAAGCTCCACAGGTGATTTTGATGCATTCCAGAATTGAGATCTGCGTAGAAATCAGTGGGGGACATGCATTTGCTATTCTGCATCAGAGCTTCCCAAACTTTACTGTGCATGGAGATACTTAGGGAATATTGTTAAAATGTAGATTCTGTTTCAGTAAGTCTGGGGTAAGGCCAGAGATCTTGCATTTCTATCAAGCTTCCAGTTGATGTTGATGCTATTGATCTGAAAACATACACGTTGAGTAGCTAGGATTTAATTTGCCCCTGCAATTTCTTATTTTCTCAAACATTACTCCATATATAACAACTATAAAATTAAAAGCTTGAATTTATTTAAGAAACCTCTCTAGAGGACTTTTAAGTACTCTAGGTACTACATGTTAATATTTTATTCATATAACTTTCACTGTTACATGGATGCTGACCAATCATCTTGGTCTGCCTATAAGTAGTTTAGAAAGTAGGTATGGGGGCCGGGTTTGGTGGCTCACGCCTGTAATCCTAGCACTCTGGGAGGCCGAGGCGGGCAGATCACTTGAGGTCAGGAGTTTGAGACCAGCCTGAGCAAGAGTGAGACCCTGTCCCTACCAAAATTAGAAAGAAATTAGCCGGACAACTAAAAATATATATATATAAAAAATTAGCCGGGCGTCGTGGCGCTTGCCTGTAGTCCCAGCTTACTCGGGAGGCTAAGGCGGAAGGATCGCTTGAGCCCAGGAGTTCGAGGTTTCTGTGAGCTATAATGATGCTACCGCACTCTCCTCTGGGCAACAAAGTGAGACTCTGTCTCAAAATAAAAAAAAAAAAGAAAAGAAAATAGGTATGGAATGTTTAGGCTAAGCTGAGTAAATCCCAAACAAACTTAAATGAGCTGGTCATTCTACAAGGGCAAGTACTTCCACTTAATATGGAGGGATCCTATTCTAACCTAGAAATATTTCCTAGCAATATGACTACTTCTAGTGCTACTCCTGTATGTAGTAGAGAGGGATGGAAGGATGCTGGGTTTGCAGAAGCAGATTGCCCAGCAATCTTTGATGATCTTATACCAATCTAAGATTCACAGGCTGACTGGTAGAGCCACAATAACTCAAGCAGCCTGGCTCTAGAGTCCCCAGTCTTGACCAGTATAATAGACCAACCTCTCCTCTAATGCCCTAAGGCAAGAATCCCCCCCAAGTGGTGTGAATGTAGCCTAGGCACATTAATATTTGAAATTTTACCTCTATGAATTTTCCATCTAATCCTTTCAAAAAGTATATTTTGGATGTTTGTGTATACTTTTTTTTTTTTTTGAGAGAGGGTCTCACTCTGTTGTCCAGGCTAGAGTACAGTGGCTAGATCATAGCTCACTGCAACCTCAAACTCCTGGGCTCAAGTGGTCCTCCTGCTTCAGCCTCCCTAGTAGCTGGGACTATAGGCATGCTCCACCACACAGAGCTAATTTTTCAGTTTTTTTGTAGATATAGGATCTCTCCTTTGTTCAGGCTGGTCTCAAACTCCTGACGTCAAGCAATCCTCCTGCCTCAGCCTCCCAAAGTGCTAGTATTACAGATGTGAGCCACTGCACAAAACCCTCTGTATATATTTTGAAATAGATATGTAGGTAAATAAAATATTTGGGGTATATATATATATATATATACACACACACACACACACACACAATGTTTTTGGGACGCATGATCTAAAAACAGACTACCACCTGTGAATCACACATATATTTACTAAATAAAAGTATAAGAACTCCCAGTTTCCCACATAACCATACTGTCTTATTAAATATGCTTTTTTTTTAAAGAACAAATTTCCTACTCTTATATCCTTGAGTCTTTTTAAGATCAGCGTAGTTTACCACTGAAAGAGTGTGCTTGTTTGCAATCTCTCCTGCTCCCTCTAAGGAGCTTTATCCTTCAGAAGCCCCTTTTGTTGGCTTTGCCTAAGTTCTGTAAGTCACTCTAATGGCAATCTGATAAATTAGTGCATGTTAATATCAAGCTTAAAGTATTGGAAATAGAATTAGTTCAAGGGACTTCTAGGTTATTTTACTTTAACACATTTAGTAAAAATTTTCTTTAATATTCTAATGTCTCATCTCCCTAAGCTTTTAAGACTTTTCTAAAAATTTCAGCAACACAAAATGACTTTCAAATCTTCCTCACAGAACTGGGATTTAAAATGACCTTAATATTTGATAAAATCCTTATACACATATACATTCCACGTGCATATATATGCTATAGTATTAGCCCTATGTTATTAGCCTCTACTGCATTTGTTTTTCTTTTATTTTAGTGTTATATTTTGTATATAATTAGAATTACATAATTCTGTATGCTAGAAACAGTTTATAAAAATAATTTAAATCATGATTTCTTAAATTATTCTTCATGAGCCGGATTCTATTTATCATTCCAGTCCTTTTCTACTAATAAATACATGAAGGCATTATATGGACCACTTGAAAAAGTGTGTAGTAAATTTAAGCAAGGTAAAATATTTATTGAGTGTATCCTAAAATGGACTTTCAGTTAAGTTCTCTATTTTTTCTGTAAAGATAATATAAATTCATTATTCAGTATGACCATTTTTTAGAGCTCTTTTAAACATCCATCACTTAACAAAATAGCAGGACAGTACCAACAGAATAATTTTCAATGTGGCTTAAAATGTATTTCTAGAAAATTAGGGCCTTTCTGTTCAACAACAACAACAACAACAACAACAAAAACAGGAACCATATTTGAGCACTTAAAAGGCACTAAGCTGTGTGTTTTGCATGGATTTTCTTATTTAGTATTTATAACAGAGTAATGTTCCACTCTATCTGCCCACTGTGATACCCCACTTCCTGGTTTTCTTCCTCTCTGGAAGCAACATCTTGTTTTGAACCACCAAGTTTGTGGTCACTTGTTATGAGAGCCCTAGGAAACAAAAACATCCCATGCCTCTTCTTTTCTCTTCCATTTCCCCTATTTCCTCTGACCTTATATAGCAAATACATGCAGAGGAATCAACGGTTCTACTTAAAGTACAAACCTTCCCTGTGTGCGCAAGATGTCTACCTGCTCTGTGTCTCTAGTTGGCTGTCTTCTTCGCATTCAAAATCAATGTCTCCAAAACCTCTCGATCGCCAAAACCTTCAAGAAGAAAAACAGATTTCTCCTCAATCTTATTTATGTCAGTTTGTGTCTCCAAAACCTCTTGATTGCCAAAACCCTCAAGAAGAAAAACAGATTTCTCCTCAATCTTATTTATGTCAGTTTGTGTCACCAATGTTTCTCCAGGTTTGTAGAGAAAACTGGAATAATTCTTCATATTTTTCTGTCATTTTAACCACTTCCCTCCAACCCCCTCATATCTCATCTATCAACACTCTTGTGATTTATAACGTACAAATATTTCACAATCTATGTCTCCTTATCACCATTATTATGCATATATGTTTTGTTTTTACTGCAACTTCCTACCTTTATTGGTTTCCTGGTTCCTTAATCCCCTAGAAGCTCTTTCTGTACATGAACCAAAGAGATCACTGAAAAATCAGATTATGTCATTCTCCTGCTTAAAATCATAAAATGGCCTTCTTTTGCACTTATAAAATCCATAGGCATTATTATCACGACCTATGAAGACCTATGCTTACTTTTGTATCATTGTTTGTCTCATCTTATTTTGGTAGGAGTCTGCTTCAACCTGCTAGTTTCCACATAGCCCTTATCACAATATGCATTCATGTACTTATATTTATTTGTTACCACTTTCTACTCACTAAACTGTAAGCCAATGAATGTTAACACTGTGTATGTTTTATGCCAATAAATGCCCAGGATCTAGAACAGTGCCTCGTACTCCGTAATAATTTTGAATGAATAAAAGAATAAAAAAAAAATCCTTGGTATATCTATTTGTCTAGTTCTCATAAAATCTCTCTATTCAATCATCAATTCTCCTAACATGCAAATATAAATCGTGTTTAAATTTAGACAACACCATAAAGTCAAAGTATTTAATAGAGCATTTCCCTGAAAAGTCTTAAGATAGGGGATGAGTGGTTTTATTTTCTCATAATTGTTTTGTTAAATGAAATTCTTACTTGCAAAATATACTATTTTAATTGTTAAGTGCAGGAACATTCATAGATTTAAGAGGTGGACACAAGTACGTAGGTTTCTGAAAACGGGTAAAAATGAAATACTTTAAGCCTTAATGACCGAAGAAAAATGGCAAAATTTGGATTCAAATTTTTTAATTGCCATAGATATGTTACTGATTTTTGTTATATATAGTTGTTCCTCAGTATATGAGGAATTTGTTCAATGACCACCTGCCTCCCCTTGTATACCCATATCCACACATACTCAAGTTCCATAGTCAGCCGTGCAGAATCTGTGAAAAGTAGGCCCTACACATATGTGGGTTTCACATTCTGCGAGTGCTGTATTTTTGATCCACATTGAGTTGAAAAAGAACTCGTGCATAAGTGGACCCATACAACTCAAAGCCATGTTGTCCAAGGGTTGATTGTCACTCTTGATGTGATATTTACTCCAATTCATGTGTGATGGTTAATTTTACATGTCAATGTGGCTAGGTTGTGGTACCCAGTTGTGTGGTCAAACACCAGTCTAGATAGCACTGTGCAGGTATTGTTTAGATGTGATTAACATTTAGATCAGTAGACTTCGAGCACAGCAGATTACCCTCCATAATGTGATTTGGCCTCAATTGATCAGTTGATACCTTAAGAGAAAAGACCCTGAGGAAGAAGGAATTCTGCCTCCAAACTGCCTTTGAACTCAAGAGTGCAAAATCAACTCTTCCATGGGTCTCCAGGCTGTTGATCTGCCCTGCCAATTTCAGACTTGACAACCCTTAAAATCATGTAAGCCCACCTCTTAAAGTAAATCTTTTTCTCTATATAGTTACACATCCTATGGTTCTGTTTCTCTTGAGAACCTTAACACATTATGTAACACATATATGAAAGAAAAGCTTCTAACAATTTTACTTGTCTTTTTATTTTATTTGTTAAAGCAATCACAAAGGTACAGTGATTTCAAGAAGAGGAGAAATAAAAACCACATCTTGATACAAAGTGTCAAGGTTCTTGGACAATTTCCAATCTGGCAATATTGCCAAGGCCATTTCTGTAAAATACAACCTGAAACATACTACCTTTTCTGCTTTGAGATTTTTCCCTGTTTTATTAAGCCAAATATTTCATATTTTCATCCTCTTCCAGGAAAATTCTACTTCCTCTGTGAAACTTTCATTTATCAGAATTTCCCTTTTTGAAATCACTTATCACTTATCATCAGTACCATCTGACATTTAAATACCATCTTATATATTGTGCTTTGTAACTGTGATATCCTAGGATTATTATTGTAACTGGGGTTATAGTAGTAAAGATGTATGGACTCTGGAATTAGGCAAGGTTTAAACTCACCTCTGCTACATATTATTGGGATAGTTGGAAAATTTCTTAATCTCTCTGAGTGTCAGTTTCCTTGCCTATAAAATGGGGATAGTAGTAGTACCCCATCCCATGGTATTGTTATAAAAAAACAAATGAAAGAATATCCATAAAGAATTTTTATGATTATACCTAAAATTCATTGTTCACTTTCTATATGTGAGGCATGGTACTAGATTCATTACATTCAAGCCACACAGCAACAAATGCCAATATTATCTGCATTCTACAGAAAAGAACCTTGAATTATGTCACATTAACAATGTGACTTGGTCAAGATGTAATCTTTTAACAGTATGAAAGCTGAACCTTGACACCATGACATAATGATATCTCTTTTCATGTTCTCCTTACTGTGCCTAGTATTGCATCTTACCTATTGTAGGTGAATAAGATTTGTTAAATTAATGAATATTCAATTAGCAATGTTCATGGGCTTTCATTCAAATCTTGTTAATGATAAATTGCAATTCATATAGATCAATGTAGACAAAAGAGTGTGAGTTTGTGTGTATTTCAGATTCCATTGGAGGATTTATAGGTGACTTAATAGAAATCTTATTGATATTGAGACCTGATAAAACTCATGAAATAAAATAAACTAACTACTGTATACAAAGTATGGTGTCCCCAAAAAGTCTTTAGTAATGAAGATCATTCACTCCAGACATGTACTACTCCAGTCTATTAGTAGTACATGATATCCCAGGATTATTATTGTTTTATAAAGTTAGATTCTAAACTTTCCGTATTTTGTATAAACTAATACTTTTGCAACAGATAGATCTATACACACCCTGGTTGTTATGCTAGATTTAAATTAAATAGCATAATGTGTGATACAAATAAAGGGTTTTAAGAATATTGTAGTGATAAGGATGTTTATGTAGTTATTTTAAATTTACTTGCTTTGTTGAGCTAGATCCTGAAACTCTGAAAGAGGAGTAGATTAGGTGTCAGTATTCCAACATACTAGAGAGAATTTTGACTCTAAATGGTGATATGACTTGCAATTTTCTCAACATAGCTGAACATTAGGTATGTCATGAACTTTATGTTACAGTAATGATTTCAAAGGCTTCTCACAGTTCTAAACATTTAAATTATAGGTAAACAATGTTATATTGCAGTCTAAGTAAAATTCCCAATGTTCTTTAATCAACATAGTGTTTTCAAATACATGAAATGAGTCTTTTATGCATAAAAAGTCTTTTATGCATATTAAAACAATATTGGAAATCCAGTTTCCCTAAAAATATAATTATAAGACCTGCTGAAACCAATATTACATTTTCTTAGCATCAATTAATTGGAATGGAGTACTGGCTCCTCTAAGATAGAGAAGACACGTCTTGACAGGTTTATGCTAGACCCATTTTATTCATTAACATTACCTGTTTTGTCCCTGCAATAATATGAGCTTGAGTCCCAAGGTCTGAGAATACCATAGTCTTTCCTTTCTCATTTAATTCTAAGAAAATAGATCTGTCATAAAATAGGGTATAAGGTCATAATATTGAACTTCAGGGGTACAAACTTTTTTACATATTAAAATGTGGGTGTAGGAAACATACTAGTATAATTACATTGCTAATTTAGAGCTGTGGAATATCAAATAAAATTCCTCTCTAGTTCAGTTAAATGAAATAATAATAGAAAAGAAGTAGTATGGATGTCTTCTAATAATATGGCAGACTAGATCATCAGAGATGCTTTTTCATAAGAAAACAGCTAGATCTTAGCTAGGGATGAAAGTGATGACATATATTATTAATATATTATTGTGCTTCCACAGGGTAACTTCTGTGGGCCCTTTCCATGACACATCTAAAACAATATAATATGAATATCAAACCAAATTAATGAGCATATGATAGCATTAACTTAAAACAAAATGCCTAAAGCAGTGCTGATTTCAGAGAATTATCTATCTGTCCTACAGCAGGCTTTGGATCAGAGACTGTTCCATTAAACAAGTACCCTCAAGATATACTCGAGGGGTCCCAAGTTAATAGCACTCATTGGCTTCCAGCAGAACTAAATTTAAAACATAACCAGAAGAAAGCATTTCTCTCTAGGCTCCCGGGATTCTCATCAAATAAAATAAAAAAAAAAAATATGGGATAACAACCTAAGACCACCAAATAAACAAAAGAACAATGTCCACAAGTGGGGGATTTGACAGACATAATTAAAGCACAAATTTATATCCCCAAGTGATTATATTTTAGATATATAAGACACAAAATATAAAATACCTTTATATAAAATGTTTTTAAAAATAAATACAATAAAATCCCCAGATGAGAAACTTATAATTTTCATTATTAGAAAATGAGATTATGCATATAGAAGAAATGAATAGATTACAACTTTTAAGAATGAAAAAAATGTTCAAAATAAAAAGTAAATGGGGTAAACAATAGATTAGATAGAGCTGAAGTGAGATTTAGAGAACTGGGAGACAAATCTAAGGAGATTTCCCAGAATCTAGCCATAGAGAAAAAGAAATAAAAATGGAAAAAGATAAATAAATATATATATATATATATGTAGAGAGAGGGAGAGGATAAAAGCTCTAAAAGATTTCTAATCATAGTCTCATAGAGAAGAAAAAAAAGAGTGAAAGGTATATTTAAATAGGTAATATCTGAGAATGTGCCAGATCCAATAAGAAATATAATGTCACTGATCAACAAGCACAATAAATATCCAGTAGGATAAAGTAAATTAAAAATTTAAAAATAGAGAGTTTTTTTTTAAATATCCAGAATTTACCTAAATAGGAACAACTATTGAAAAAAATCATAGATCTTTTAACAATAACTATAAAAGCCACAGAGTGGAATAATATGTTCAAAGTGCTGAGGGAAGATGACAAACAACAGACACAGAGTAAAAAAAAAATTGTGTTTCAAGAACAAACATCAAATAAAACCATTTTAAGGTAAAATGAGAAAATTTAACACCATGACACAATAATTACTAAAGTTTGAACTTCAGGAAGAGAAAAATATTAGTAGGGAAAAGTCTGAGATGCAAAAAGGAATGCTAATCAAAAAGTAGATAAGTTTCTAAGCAAATATTTTTTTAAAAAGCATTGTTTTATCGAATGATAGGTAATAATATCTAATCGGTGGCATTAAACTATTGAGGAATATGTAAGTCAGAA
>NW_012134081.1:4308621-4374436 GCF_000956105.1 Propithecus coquereli
CATTACATGCCATACCAATCATCATCACACCATGGCAAATGTTTACATAATATTTACTTTGTCCCACTCCTAATTTTAAGCACTGTATATGAACAATCTTATTTCCTGCTCAACAATTCCTATCAGTTAATATTAATAAGAGTTTAAATAAACTGTCCAAAGTCATACAGATATTTAGTGGTGGATCAGGGATACAATCCTAGGAATTATTCTGAGGTAGGATTAAGAAGATCATTATACATAATAAAAGTTTCAATTCATGATAAAGATAAAGGAATTCTAAAGTTAAATATATCTAATAGAGTAGCCTCAAACATAATATTCAAATAGTGACATTATTAGTGGGCAAAACTGTCAAGTCTTACAATCTACCTGGATATTTCAACACATATCTTCCATAGGCTAACAAGTCAAGCAGACAAAAACAAACAAAAACTTTCAGATAATTAACTCATAGTTAAAACAAAAAATTATAATGAAAATTTACAATTTGTAAAACTGAATGATAAAAAAATGCTATATATCAAAACTATAATACAGAAAATGTAGTAATTGGAGGGAGATTTATAGGCTTCAAATTCTCAGTTTAGATAAAGAAGATAGGATGAAAGTTAATGAACAAAGTAAAAATTTATGAAAAGAACAACATATACACTTAAATAAAATTGCTGGCAAGAAATAACAAAGGAAAGAATAAATAAATGAAAGAGAAATAAAAACAGAATAGAATCAACAAGCCAAACATTGTCTTTAAAAAAAAAAAAAATGCTAATTAAAATTATGTAAATCATTGCTAAGATCAATTTAAAAAATAAATAAATACTTTTACATGTGACAAGGGAACATTACAAACAGAACAAAGAAGATAAAAAACAGGAACATTGTGTTAACAGATTTGAACACTTAATAAAATAAATGAATTCTTAGAACACATACCAAAACTGCGAACTGAATCAGGTAAAAACAGAAAGACTTTAACAATTAAGTAAATGTATAAAAAGACAAAATTACCTCATATGTAAAATCATCAAGACCAGATATTTACTGACAAGTTCTTCTAGAGACTAAAGAAAAAATTAATTTAATACAAACTCTAATATTGATTTAAATACAGATAACAAAATAAAAAGGAAGGTAGAAAAGGAAAGAGGAAAGAAAATGTAAGAAAATTTAGAGACTCATCTCACCTGAAGAAAAAGGAAGGAAAAAAGAAAAAAGTCCTCTAAAAATTGTTAGCAAACTGATCTGACATTGTATTTAAGGAATAATATAAAATGGCCAACTGAATTTTTCACAAAAATATGAAAATGACTTAATATTACTAGAAAATCTGTAGTTGCAAATCATCACAATTTATTAAGGAAACAAAACATATAATCAGCCGTATAAATTCAGCACCCATTTAACTCTTAACTAGAGAAAAAAGGGAACTTCCTTTTGTGATAAAGTGTACCTGCCCAAAAGCTAGAGCAAACTTATTCCTAGTAGTGAGATTTTAAAAGAATTCTTGTGACTATTAGGAACAAGACAGAGATGCTCATTATCAATAATGCCCTTGTTACTGATTTGAAGCATCATTTTCTTGCAATGCCCTGCCCAACAAAATAAGATAAAAAAAGGAAATAAAAATTTTAAAGATTGGAAAGGAAGAAACCAATGCCTTTTTACTTGCAAATGATACAACTGTTAGCACAGAAAACCTAACAGAAGCTAAAGATAAAATATTAGAAATAATAAGATAAATAGGCAAGATTACAATATAATAAAATAGTACCCAAATCCCCACTGCATTCCAACAAGCAAAAATATACTATGGCATTATATTAATTTTCTGAGGCTGCTGTAACAAATCACCACAAATTTGGTGGCTTGAAACCACAGAAGTTTATTCTTTCATAGTATTGGAGATTGGAAGCCAGAAATTACTCTGTCAGCATGACCATGCTTTCTCAGAAGACTCTAGGGACAATTTCTTTCCTTGACAATTCCAGCATCTGGTGGCTCTGCATGTTTCTTGGCTTGTGGCTGCATTACTCCAGTTTCTTCCTCTGGGGTCACATTGCCTCCTCCTTTTCTGTCAAATTTCCCCTCTGTGCTTCTTATAAGACATTTGTCATTAGATTTTGGGCTCATCTAGATAATCCAGGACAATCTCTTCATCTCAAGATCCTTAATTATATCTGCAAAGACTCTTCCAAACAAGGTAACCTTCAGTTTTTAGAAATTAAAATGTGGACATACTATTTTCAGGCCAACATTCAACCCACTAAAGTATTCTTATCTGAAAATCTATCCAAAGATGTAGTGTAAATTAGTTAAGAAAAAGAGAGAAAGATTATGCACACATTCTCACTCTAACATTTTTCTCATTGTCCTAGTTATCGAGTCGAGAGTTTAGGCTAATTTCATGAACAGGCTAGTTGGGATGTGTGAGATATAATGGAAAAGAGAAAGTAGAAGTCTAATAGTCCCTTGGTAGCTGTCACAGACACAGTTATTGTCTACCCAATTGCCATTGCCTTTCATTTTCACTCACAGAGCCCCAGTCTTAATCATCACGGCAATGTGTCCAGCACCATGGATCGGTTCATAAATTAGGACAAACCAAGCAAGACCATCCTGCTGTTGATATTCATTTTCCATTCTCTCTCTGAATGCCCATGTGACACAGTTATCACCATTGGAATGTAAATGGCAATTTTTTAGGTGCCAGACAAAGGATTTTCTCTCTGATAAAAGAAAATCCTATCCTTCTTTCACCTTCATCTGTGCTCAGATCACTGTTGTGAAGATGTGACACTGGGATTGTGGCATGTATCATGTGGTGATTGCACAAGCTCAAGGTGAAAATCCATGGAGAGAAGAGCAGGGAGTTGCTTCATCAATCCCATAATTGTCTTTTTCAGACTTCTTCAAAGTGAGAAAATTAACACCTACATTGCTAGAGCAAGTATTATTAGGTATTCTGTTACTTGAAGACTAAAGCATCCCTACCTGAAATTATAGGCAATGTCTTGTTAGATACTCTTTATTCCTCCACGTTTCTTTTTAATGTGCAAACAGAGCCAGCATCATGGTCTTTTATTACAAACACTCACTTTTACAAATTTAGTGACGAGAGGAACCATTTGTTATTCAAGATTATTTTGAGTAGCTAGCACTGTCTACCAACTAGAATGAGGGAACTGCTTCGTCATACAGGGCCTTTCTTTGTACTTCCTACTCTTCTTTGAATAATTGAATAATATTGACTGTGCTTTTACTGTGGAAAGAAAATTAAATCCTACAGGCATTAAAGTTTTATTCTCTGTTTTTCTTTTATTTTTCCTTTCTATAGTCTCTAAGAGAGACAATACCACTATTTGGCCCATACATGCTTTTTTGATACATGAGACAATGCTCAGAACTGTCACATTATCATATCTACCTGACAGATTTTCCTGGCAATACAATGTTGACAGAAACAATTGACACCTAACATCTAAAATATAAACCTCTCTTCAAATTATTGACTTACAACTCTAAGAAGAACAGCCTTCAATAGCCCTGACAGTCACAACACTGCTTTTTAAAGAGTATGTGTTTAAATGCCTGTGTGTGTTCCTGTAGAGATTTCAGGAGGTTTACCTGATGTTGATGTTTAGTTTGGACACAGAATGTTCAAAGTGAACTTTTCCTGGTGTCACCTGTGCATTTACATTTTTCAGTGAAATCAATCAAAAACATTCACAAAATATTTTGTCTAACTGGTGGCTCTGTTGTTAGATTTCTTTATATTACATTACAATGTTGCTGAGACTCCTCGTCGTGTCATCCAAAAAGTTATGGTGAATTAGACAACACTGTTTGTTATTCCCAAGGAATTATGTTTCACCTTGAGACAGCAAAAAGATTCACAGAGAGAGAGAGAGAGAGAGAGAGAGAGAGAGAGAGAGTTATCACATCAACAATCTCTAAATCATGATCAATACAACTGTTAATGGTGCAAATTGACACTTTTTGCTTAACTATTGCTTATATTGCACCCAACTTATTAGAACATTCAAAATATGTATCACTGGTCTAGCCTGGTCTCAATCATTTAGCAATTAACTTTCTAGAACTCTTAAAAATAGGTTAATAATATCTAAAGCAATAAATTTCTGAAATACAAATATGATAAATACAAATATGATAAGAGTTCAATATACATTCTGATGTCCCATTAAAAATATTTCTGGGTATACATATTCATGCATAAATACCACGTGAATGAACATCGTATATATTAAAAGGAAGAGAATTTATCCATTAAAAAAAGAAATTTTCTTTTCCCACTTCTTTCTAATTATTCTTGAAGAATATTCCCCAAATGAGAAATATTGTTTAAATTTTGTCATCGCAACAAAGTTGATCTTCAATATTGATTATATACACATAAACATTTATTGAGCAATAACTTTTCACATCTAGGTAGAGAGCCCAAAACAGGCTTTGGAATTCAAAGTATCATTCTGTGTTCAGTAGCTGTATATATATATATATATATATATATATATATATATATATAGCATTCAGAAAAGTTTTTTGACATTTCTGAGCTTCAGGTTCTTCATAAGTGATAGGAGATATTAATATAACCTCTATCCACATCTATACATAAGCTTGATTCCTTCAGGTTTAAGTGTCTGATTCAGATACAACTCTATTCATATTCTATGTTATATCCGAGGATCCATCCTTCATTTCTGCTTCCTCTGGGTAAACTCCATTTTCCTGCCTGGCTACAAGAGAGTTCCCAATTACTTCTGGAATACTCTTTCTGGCTGACGTGTGTTGGGAAAAGAGGAAGAGTCTTGATTCAGTATTCCATTCAAAATTATGTTCCCTTGACTGTAATTTGGTTATGAGCTCATTTTCCAAACAATTTACGTAGCTAAATGATTAAGCTGATGTAAAGTCAACTCTGGGGGAAGCACTTAGAGGAAAAAGACAATCCTTTGGAGGAAGACTAAAGGGTCATTAAAAGGAAAGGTATCAATAGATGCTGGACGAAAACAAAAAAAATTAAAAAAAAATCATTCTCACTCTAATTATTTAAACTGGTTCTTTTGAGACTCTGATATATTGCCTATATAAAAGTTAACATTATGATTATATGTTATCCAGAATTGGTAAGTATAATTAAGTTAATAATTATTAACAATATTTTTACAATATTCATGATTTTTGAAATCATTGAATATGTTTTATCTTATTCAATGATCCCAACTCAAAAGTCTGTTTGTTTGTTTGTTTTTTGGTATTTCTGACTCCTTTTCTTAGCATTATTTGTGTAATTTGGTCACAAACATTCATTCCATACAGCTATATTTCAGTTATTTTACTTTCAGTGTACTTTGAAATACAAAAGAATATTATATGAATATACAGTAGTCCCCCCTTATCCACAGCGGTTGGAGGATACATTCCAAGACCCCCAGTGGATGCCTGAAACCATGGATAGTAACAACCCTACATATACTATGTTCTTCCCAATACATACATACCTACGATAAAGTTTAATTTATAAATTAGGCACAATAAGAGATTAACAACAATAATTAACAATACAATAGAACAATTTTAACAATATACTGTAATAAACATTAGTGAATGTGGTCTCTCACTCTCTCTCAAAATATCTTGTACTAATCTGTAGGTAACTGGAACTGTGAAAAGGGAAACCACTTAAAAGAGGAAAATACTGTACCATTTATCCATTTTAGTATAGACAGACATTTGGGTTTTCTCCAGGTGTTTTTATTGCAAATAAAGCTGAACATCTTTGTATGCATCTCTCGTGAATATTCTTGTGCGTGTCTTTTGGGCACATGTGCATGCATTTCAGTTGGGCATATACTGGGTCAGGTGATACATATTTGTTCAACTTTAGAAGATAATGCCAAACTGCTTCCAAAAGTGACTCTACCAATATTCAATGCCACCAACAGTATGTAAATTCTAGGTGTTTTACATCCTTTCCAACACTAGGACTTGTCAGTCTTTGTGTTTTACTCACTCTGGTGGGTGTCAAGCAACATCTTATTGTGATTTTAAATTGCAGTTCCCTGAATTGTAATCCCTAAATTGCAATTAGCAAATGAAGCTAAGCATATTTGAATATGTTTATTAAATATTTAAATATCCTTTTTGTGAAGTATCACACAAGTCACTTATCTTTTGGATTGTATATCATTTTTGTAGTGAGAAACAGGTGTACTTTATATATTATAGGCATCTTCTCCAACTCTGTAACTTACTTTTTACTCTCTTGATGGTATCTTTTGATAAATAAGTTTGTAATTCATGAAGTTTAATTTATCAATCTTTGTTCATGGTGCTTACCATTTAAAAACAATTTCCCTACTATTCAAAATGATAAAAAATATTGTCATGCTTTTCAAATTTAGGTCTATAGTACATTTGGAATTTGCTATTTTGCATGGAGTGAAGTAAGAGTGAAATTATTTTGTAATTCCATATGGAGATATAATTGAATGAACACTATTTACTGAAATAACTTTCTTTTCTTAACTTCTCAGCACTGCTACCTTTTACGTAAATCAACTGTCCATTTGAATGTAGATGTGTCTGAACTTTCTAATAGCTTTTCATTGGTCTATATAACAATTAAGCAAATACCAAACTGCCTTAGTTATGGTAACTTTATAATTAGTCTTGATATCCAATAGAGCATCTCCTTCCTTCCTCTCATCTCCCTCAAGGCTGTCATGGCTGTTGTTGGTTCTTTGCATTCTCATACAAATTTCAGAATTAGCTTGAAAAGTTTCCCCCTCTCTCTCTCCCCCTCTCTCTCTGCTTCCCCCACCCATTGGGATTTTCACTGGGATTGCACTGTATCTATAGATCAAACTAGTATAATTGATGTCTTTTCAATATTGTGTCTTTTTCAAATCCATGAACATTGTGTTTTTTTTCCATTATTTTGATGTTGTTTAACTTATTCAAAATGTTTTAGCATCTGTGTGCTTTACACATAACTTGTTAAAATTTTTTTACATAGTTGATACTTGATATTATTTTGAATATTTTTTTTTAATTTCAGACTATTATGGGGGTACAAACTTTTTGGGTACATAAATTGCCTTTGCACAACCCAATTCAGAGCTACAAGGAAATCCAGTCACCCAGACAATGCGCAGTGCATCTGTTAGGTGTGAATTTACCCATCCTCTAGTTCCCACTCCCACCTGCCTGATACCCGGTGAATGTTACTTCCCATATGTGCACATAAGTGTTGATTGATTAGTACCAATTTAATGGTGAGTACCTGTGGTGTTTGTTTTTCCATTCTTATGATATTTCACTTAGAAGAATGGGCTCAAGTTCTATCCAGTATAATGGAACAGGTAGTTCACCATTTTTCTAATGGCTGAGTAGTACTCCATGGTATACATATACCACATTTTATTAATCCACTCATATTGATGGGCACTTGGGTTGTTTCCACATCTTTGCAATTGCGAATTTTGCTGCTATAAAAATTTGAGTGCAGATTTTTTTTTATAGAATGTCTTTTTTCCCTTTGGGTAGATACCCAGTAGTGGGATTGCTAGATCAAATGGTAGTTCTACTTTTAGTTCTTTGAGGTATCTCCATACTACTTTCCTTAGAGATTGTACTAATTTGCAGTCCCAGCAGCAGTGTGTGAGTGCTTTTATTTCTCCCCATCCATGCCAACATTTGTTGTTTTGGGACTTTTTGATAAAAGCTGTTCTTACTGGAGTTAAGTGATACCTCATTGTGGTTTTGATGTGCATTACCCTGATGATTAGAGATGATGAGCACTTTTTTTTTATATGTTTGTTGGACATCAGTCTATCTTCTTTTGAAAAGTTTCTGTTCATGTCCTTTGCCCACTTTTTAATGGGATTATTTGATATTTTTCTTGCTGCTTTTCCTGAGTTCTATATAGATTCTAGTTATCAGCCCTTTTTCAGATGTGTAGCATGTGAATATTTTCTTCCATTCTGTAGGTTGTCGATTCACTCTAATGATTGTTTCCTTGGCTATATAGAAGCTTTTTAATTTGACCAGGTCCCATTTATTTATTTTGTTGTTGCCTTTGGGGTCTTCTTCATAAATTCTTTGCCTAAGCCAATGTCCATAAGAGTTTTTCAAACATTTTCTTCTGGAATTCTCATGGTTTCATGCTTTAGGCTTAAGTCTGTTATCCATCGTGAGTTGATTTTTGTGAGAGGTAAGAGGTGTGGATCCTGTTTCAGTCTTCTACATGTGGCTATCCAATTTTCCCAGCACTATTTATTAAATAGGGATTCTTTTCCCCAGTGTATGTTTTTGTCTGCTTTGTCAAAGATCAGATGGCTATATGAGGATGGCTTTATATTTGGGTTCTTAGTCCTGTTCCACTGGTCTATGTCTCTGTTCTTGTGCCAATACCATGCTGTTTTGGTTACTACAGCCTTGTAATATAGCTTGATGTCTGGTAAATTGATGCCTCACAATTTGTTCTTTTTGCTTAAGGTTGCTTTGGCTAAACGGGGTCTTCTCTGGCTCCATACAAAGCATAGAATTATTTTTTCTAGTTCTGTGAAAAATGATGTTGGTATTTTAATTGGGATTTTAAATTTTTAAATTTTCATTTTCTACTGCATATTTCTGGTGTAGAGAAATATAATTGATATGTTTTGTGCACGTACATTGACCTTGTAATCAGTAATCTTAACAAGCTCCTTTATTAATTTTAATAACTTATCTACTTTTTATAAAAAAATTGTACAGACCTGGTGCAGTGGCTCGCACCTATAATCCTAGCACTCTGGGAGGCCAAGGTGGCAGGAGTGCTTGAGCTCAGGAGTTCGAGACCAGCCTGAGCAAGAGCAAGACCCTGTCTCTACTATAAATAAAAATAAATTAGCTAAACAATTAATAATAGAAAAAATTAGCCGGGCACGGCGGCACATGCCTATAGTCCCAGCTACTCAGAAGGCTGAGACAGAAGGATTGATTGAGCCCAGGAGTTTGAGGTTGCTGTGAGCTAGGCTGACACCATGGCACTCTAGCCCAGGCAACAGAGTGAGACTCTGTCTCAAAAAATAACAAAAACAAACAAACAAAAAAACTGTGCATAGGCAAGTACTATAAGATACCTTGTCAGGGAAGTAGTTCATATTCAGGTACTTGGCAAAGTATGTGCATGCGTGTGTGTGTGTGTGTGTGTGTGTGTGTGTGTGTTCATATGCTATTAGGGGGTAGGAGGACTATTTTTAAAATGCACTAACATTCACTGGGGCTTTTTCAGTTTTAGTTCTAGAATGATTATTGACCTTAGCAAAATGACTTAGCTTCATAGTATTTATTTGATTATCAGTAAAGTAGGGGTGAACCCATTGGAAACTCTGATCTGGTCTATCCTCAATAAGAAACTGTGAAGAACATCCAAAAAACTTTTGTCATACACTCATAAGCTTCTCATGTATAAATACAAGCTGAAGATGTGTACTCCTTGATAACTTCAGCTATGATTAGCATATATTTTAATAAGCAGAACATCAGAGAGTTACCACTTAGATTCAGTGTTTTCGTTTCCCATGTAAGTGTTTTGCACTTTCCGAGTCACTGCTACATTTATTTGTTATTACTTTTTATATTTGACATTCATACAATTAATTTAAACAGTTGGACATTCATATAAAATTTTTCCAGTTTCCTTTATAGTGATGCAATTCAAAATATGACCATGGCAACTAAGGATTTAGAATTTAATTTTAGAGATAAAGCACAAGACAAAAGATAGACATATAATAATTGCATCAATTTGCATATATATTATGTATACTCAGGATTCTGACATATTTATAGATATTATAATCACCTTAATATGTAGAGAGGAATAATTCAAAAATTCATGATAGATTAGGAATCCATGAATTTAACCATAGAAAGTGCCTTAAAATCTGTTGCCACTGAATTGTGTCTGTGTTTCTCTCATTTAATAGAATATTTTGAATATGACAATATGAACTAAGAAATATGTATGTGTAATACCTCTTGAAAAATATCACAGTTCTCTGAACTGTGAAGATATTTGAAGTAATTTCCAAAAGGCCACAAAATGTGAAAAAATCAAGAAATTAAAAGTAATTCAAGTAGATTAGAAATATCAACAGGAAACTTAATTATCACTGCTACTGGTAGCAATTTACTAATGTATAGTGGGAAATTTTAAATTACTATGGGAAACTGAACCTCACAGTACCACTTTACTAAAAAATTATAGTAGCAAAATATATGAATATGAATTATGAAAATTAAAAGAAAAGGTAGAATATTCTCATCAAGCAAATTTCCACCTCAGTCAAATTTGCAGCCATATGGGACAGGATAGCAGAAAATTAGGTTTGGGTTCATGTGATTTTCAGAAGCAAATTCATTTGAAAGTGTAAAAAATGCTATTTTTCTGCACAGTTTTATTTTGCATGTGGATTGCTTCATGGATCCTATTCACAAGTCTTTTAAACACTAAATACTCTCTCTGAGGGTAGGAACTGAGATAAACCTCATCAGCAAGTTGTCCAGAGTGAGAAAATATTGCTCCTACCAGTGTCCTGGCTTTCTCTGTTCACTACTAGCAACAGGAATAGCTAAGCAACATGAAACTATTTCACATGGTAAAGATTTTTGAAACAATAATAATGGCGCCCAAGTGAGAGTGCGGGATTTTCTCATCAAGGGGTCTTTGTTGGTGTGCTACCTCTTGCTTGCTCAGGGAGAATATCAGTTTTTGTTCTAGGAACCCAGTAGTTTTAATGGAGCACTTAAGAATCACATGGGAAGTTTTCCAAAATGCAAGTACTCAAGCCACACCCTTAGAGCATCTAGTTTAATTGGTTTGGGTAGGGTTTGATCAATTAAAAAAAAAATTAAAACCACTAGCACATAAAGATATAGACCACTGTTTAAAAATCACTAGCCTAGAAGGCCTCTTTGTGCTTTGGTGGTTACCTTTTTTTTTTTTTCTAAATGTTTTAATGCCTATGAGTTGCTCTGTTTCCAGTGCTGAACTAATGGCTGGATATTTTATATTTTTATCTGGAAACATATTTTAATATGGGTTTTTAAATGTCTTTTCATTTTCAGTAATTATCTCATAGGTTCTTAGAAATGTAGACCTTACCAATTTTGAATCTTTGATAGATATTGGTAGGGATTAAATGGCTATTAAATTTCAAAATATTTATTTCCTGGATCTCTAAAGGATCAACTTGGAAGTTTTTCTTAGGGACATTCTTTTACTTTGTTCTCATTGGGATCACTTTGGTGAGTTATCTTAGACATCCTTTGTGAGTCAACAAACTATTAATATCTATCATCTTGTGGTAACTTCATAGATGAAATATTTCAGAGGAACAGACGGTAGCTTGGGAGTGCTTCACTTTGAAGATGTAAAACGTGGCTCTATTGAAGATATTTTATAGAAGCTAATTTGAGGTTGTTTCTGTTGTTATAAGATGTATTTATTTCAAGGAAATTAACAGTTAAATTTGTGGTCTGAAAACAAGGTTTGGGGAAGGCCTGGTTATGAGAGTGGTGGGCAGTAAAGAAGAGAAGAAAGAATGAACACTTGGCTAAGGATATAATTACAAGGTTTTGAGTGCAGACAAGTTTTGGAAGCTGTTTCCAAATCCTATATACCTATAAATACCTTGTCCATGTGTTGGTGCCCTTATGTAGTCTCAAGTTTGTCCTAGATATTGTGTTGATGCAAAGCTTAAATATGAGAATATAGCCCATACTATACAGTTTTTCTGTTGAAACTATACAGCAACCAAAAATGTATATATCTTCATCACATAACAATTATTTATTCACTACTCACTTTAAATAGTTTTATTGGCTATGGAGGGTAACAGAAATTTCCATTTTAATTCTGTTGAAATCATGATTCATATGGTCTAATCACTGAAAAGGTCTTGATCAAAGGCCTGCAACCACAAGTAAGTTGTCACATTCTTTAATTGCATTCATTTATTATTATCAAGGGGATAAATACTGCCAAGAAATATTATAAGATTTTTCTTTAAATGTACCTCAAAACCTGTCATATGACTTGTACCAAACTTTCTAAAAATTGTTTCTTACACTTCTAATAATTACTTCTACATTTTGCCCTTTCCCTTACATTCTTCTTAATAAGAGCCAAAATAAGCCTCTGGAAAACCAAGATCCCCACACAATGGGTAGCAGTGGATAGGAGAAAAAAAGAAAAGAAATGATAAAGCTAGAATCCTTTTGCTAGGTTACAAGAAAAGACTGATGACACTCATGCATTAATATTTTCACCCCATTATGTAATTAACACTTCATTAAAGAGGATAAGAAAAAATATTTTCCTGAATCCATGGAATATATGCAATTCTTGTAATACAATATGTAAAGGTCTTTTTAATGCAATCTTCTCTTCTGTATTATCTTTTATTGGTACCATATGCATGTACTTAATTCAAAACTTTGAATTTTTCTCAACCTTTATTCATTGGCCAATACTGTGAGTACGACCTAGTCTATATTTGATGACTGATTCTCCTCTACACAATCCCAGTTTTCTTGCTTTAGTTCAAGTTCTCAGAATTTGGGAAGTATTTTGAGTTGTGGTTCAGGTCATGAGTATTAGAATCAGGTGGACTTAAATGTGAATACTGAATTTATTAACTACTCTCTGCATAAGCCTGGACAAGTTACCTCATCTCCCCAAACCTCAACTGATAAGTGAAAATAATGATGCTTCACTAACAGAGATGTTATAAGGATTAAATATGATAATACATAAGAAAATTTAGCACACAGCATATTGCAAACTCTCAGTAAATAGTAGCTACTACTTTCACAACTAATAATACTAATAATAAATCATTGCCATCTGGACTATAGTTATGGTTTCCTTAACTGTTTTGATATTTTATATTTTTTGTCTTTAGGCTTTACTGATTCTATTTCTTATTACTACCAAATTATTTTCCTAAAAATCTAAATCATTTGCTTGCTTAAATACTTTAAATATTTTCTCACCAATGCTAATGATATAAAAGTTGATTCTCAACTTTTCCTTCCCACAAATATATAAATATCGTCTAGAGCACAGACATACTTACACACATAAACACACACACACACACACATACACACGTACACATGCACATGCCATAAATAAAAATAAAAATATATTGGCAACCACAACTGGGTTGTTCAAATATAGAATGGACCTGGTGATTTTCAAAGTATATCGTTGCCTTTATATTCTGATACTTGTCTTCTTTCTCTTTATTCTCCCTCTCCATGCTCATTCCCATCATTTCATCTCTCAGATCCTTTTCTATTATTGTCCTTATTCTCTCCCTATGAGAAAGCATCCTTGTCATCAGGATATACTGGGACATAACAATTTTAGTTATGGTCCTTCCCATGCTGATCAGTGTGACCAAAGAATGCTTCAGCATGGTCAGCCAGACATAGTACATAGTAGAGATACTCACATAGTTAGGAGGGTGGGGCACTGTGATCAGAAACTCCTTATTACTATAAGAGGTGGGAAAGTGCAGGTCTCTCAAATGAAGGCATTTACTTCTATCAGAAGAGGCCAGAAATGGGGTTGGGGTTCAGGGAAATCCAACAAATTCCATTTTAGCATACAGTAGATGATAGCACACATGTGTTACTTATTTGTATTTATGATCTTTAATATAGCAGCTGAAATATCAGTTCGTTATTACCCAAAAGGCACATGGATGTTAATGACATAAGAAAGGAGACAATGAATCTTCTCTAATTTACTAAAAAGCACAAACAAACAAAAAACATTAATTGTAACAGTCCTCACAAATAAGTGTGTCATGAGATTTCAATGTTCATGGTTGAAAACTTCAGAGTTGGAGAATAAAGTCCAGACCATGGCATATAACATCTTGTAGGCTATCAGGCAGCCTTCTCTTTTAACCTCTTGTTTCACTATTTCCCATCCTGCTTGTAATCCACCCCCACCCCAGTACTTTATGTGACATCACACTATTAAGCCATACATTCGTCCATCATAACTCTCTGATTTGCACCTGCTATTTATGTTTACTTGCCATCATTTCCTCAGAACCTGACATACTGCCTGACCCATAGTAAGTTTTCTGTTAATATTAAGTTACGTTGATGACCAGAAAACAATCACAATTCAGTATAATTCAGTATGTTAACAAATTAAATGAATTTTTGACTGTCATGGATATAGGAGGCAAAGGAGAAAATCCTAGCAGAATGAGTGAAGTAGAGTGAAAGTCCTGTGAAATGGTCAGGCTACAGATTCATTATGCTACTCCTGTGTTCCTGCTAACAGAATCGTGTGTGGATAGGATGTAAAACGTAAACCTGGCCTTGGGCCCAATTCCCCTGAAATCTAGTGATTGCTGACAACTACAAGTATTTGTTGCCTTTTTAAGCTGAGACATAAAGGCTTGAAAAGAGAAATACAGACTCAGGAGTGTTTCAGCACAACTCTCTTTATTAGCTATATTTTTGGTATATTGCTTTCCATTTATCATATGCAAATAGTCATATACAAAATGCAACTATCATTTCAATCAATTTTCAATATTTTTATATTGCAATTAACAAAGAGTAAAGTAAAAGCTACTCTTTGATTTAATACATATTTGGGGCAATAGATCAAAAATGTCAGCTCTTCCTACAGTGGTATAATGGCAGACTCAGGTATTCGTATTTCAGTCTAGAAGGATAATTATGTGCCTTTCATAAAAGTTCGGGTATTTACTTCTAAAATTAAAAAAAATACATTTCCACTACTTTTTAGCTTTCACACTAAAAATAATTGATTGCCCTGTAATGGACTGAAATTTTCATTTAAACCCATCTTAAAACTTGGATAATCTTCAAGCTTTTTAATTGAAAATTAATGGCTGTCTCTTAAACCCTGTATAATAGAAGCAGCGGCAGTCCCAGTAGTGCCTAATACTTATGGCATAATCTTCTCAACCTCTTTCATAGATGTTAGGATTAGAAGTAGCTTTCCAGTTTTAAGGTTCCAAAAAGTTTAGGTCATGTGGTGTCATTTCAAAAATGAATACTGAGTTGGGACTACTAAGTTTTGACTTCAAATTCTGGCTCTGCCTTTGTCAAGCTGTATGGACCAAGAGAAATAATTTAGCTCCTCTACAGTGTTTTAATTTTTCATCTGTAACATGTAGCAAATAACCCAGTAAATATTATGTATCATATATTTTATATGAATCAAAGTTATACATTAATGTGGTCAAAGTGTCTAAGTGTCTAATAGTTCCACAAGAATATATTAATAAATTGATTGATTGATAGATAGATATGGTCTCTATCCCTGCCCTCAGTTCCATCTCCCTAGAAACAACCATTTCTAGCTCTTTCAGTTGGTTATTTTAGTGGTTACTGCCATTCCCCCAAACAGATTATTCTGAGAATTAATTTTAAATTTAAAGCATTGTCTATTGTCTTCCCTCTGTGTAGGAAGAGTATTTTATTTTTACTCTTATCTCTCCCACAACCCATTCCCACTTATCATGATCCTCTCCCATACTTCCAGTATATTCCCATCATAATTATGGTTAGCTCAAATCTTTTTCCTTTCCTGAACAACATTTTGTTTAATAATGATGCTGATTTATTGTCGTTGTTATTGGCTTTAGCGTATTAATTTGCTGGGGCTGCCCTAACAAAGTATCACAGACTGGGTGATTTAAACAGCACAAACTTATTTTCTCAGTTCTGGATGGTAGAAGTCTAAGACCAAGGTAAGCAGGGTTGGTTTCTTCTGAGGCCTCTCTTTTTGGTTTGTGGATGGCTATCTTCTCCCTGTGTCTTCACATGGTCTTCCCTCTGTTCATTTCTGTGTTCAGATTTCCTCATCTTATAAGGACACCAGTCATATAGAATTGGAGCCAACCCTAATTACCTCATTTTAACATAATTGCCTCTTTAAAGACACTAACACCAAACATATTACATTCTGTATTGTGGGCATTAGGACCTCAACATGTAATTCAGCCCTCAGCACTTATTTTGTTTTTATGTTATCCATAAGAAATCCTAAATTTGTCATGAATTATGTTGGTAGAAATATGAGTAATAAAGGCCATTCTGATGAAGTCTCAGATGAAAATGAGGAACGTGTTATTGGAAACTGGAGAAAGGCCCTCCTTGTTATAAAGTGGCAAAGAACTTGACGGAATTGTGTAAGTTGTGGAAAGTACAAGAAAGAGGGAGAAATGAAAATGAAAGAATAAGGAGAGAAACTTCGATTTTGAGCACAAATTATATAAGTATAATTTTTTTAAGATGGAAGGTTCTGAAATTAGGAGCTTATATTAAAAGTGGGAATTAGCCATGTATAATAGAAATTACAAAAATAATCTTTTCAAGGAAATGTATCATCCATCAACTAACTCCCTTACACAAATAGAGATGACAACTTTCTTGATGGAGATTTTTTAAAATGCCTTTTTAAATATGAAACCTTCTTTCTTTAGTTAAATTTCTATTTCTGATTAAGGTAGCCTTAATATAGCCATAAACTATGTTAAAGATAGAAGACATGATGTTTACATACATTAATGCCTCTTTTAAAATGAGACTTAGTCTATATCCTCTAATGATAGCGGTAGCTCATAACTAGAGAGTATCTTTGAAGTCATATAAAATGTAGTTACAATATGTTTCTTGAGTAATAACTATTTTTATTTATTATCACAATAATAATTATCCAGCTATAAATGTTTTTAAATATATTACATATTATAAAATTGTAAAGGTAATAGTAATTAGTATTCAGAGGATGTTAAAGTAAGTTAACCCACGTTGGTATTACAGTAAGTAACTTGATTAGATGACACGCAACCTATTACCTTAATTATACTGCTTATTGATGTAATGCCAAAATTTCTGCTCTTTTATCAATTGAAATACCTACACCACAATTACTCTATACAATACCTAAAACCAATATCTTTCCTCAGTGGTACAAAGCCTCTTGACAGTGTGATAACATGCCTCTGTGAGTTCTGGCAATCTGCCATAAAGCATTGCTATTTGCAAAAGGAAAAATCTTGTCTCTCTGTGTGTCTATGTATATCTTTATGCTCGAAAGCAGAGAATCATTTACATATGCCTATGCCAAGCTGAAACACTCACAGGCTGTTTTGAGGTTTGAGCCTGTAAAAAAAAAATGCTATTCAAGATGGAGGGGACAAATATTTTAAAACACTACATTTTTTAAAGTATTTCCTAAAATGGACCTGATTTCTCCTGAAAATTACACCCCTACCAAGCTTGACAAAAAAATTTCACCTGACACGTGAACAGTAAATGCCTGTACCATCATAAATTTATACCTCTGGGGTTCTTGTGCTTGGTTGTGTCAAGTTTCAATTAACGAGGAAATATTTGCTTTTGCAAATGTGTCCAATATTTTTAAACTTTTAAGCAAAATATAGTCTGTTACGGTCAGACACTTTTTGTTTCCATCAGGGGAAGTAAGGGAGGTTTGCTTTCTCAGATTGATATTTGCATATGAATTACAATGTACAGAGTAGTAGAAATTATTTTTCCAAATGTCTCCTGGAAAGAGATGGGGAAAGGAGAGAGAGAGAGAGAGAGAGAGAGAGAGAGAGAGAGAGAGAGAGAGAGAGAGAGAGAGAGAAAGATGGTAATAAATAAGTCATGGAAATAGAACTTCAAAATTTGAAAACGTTTCTTCGAAATCTAGATTCCACTTGTACTGATGCTCAAGGAACCTGTTTGACAAAAGTGTAAAGAAAAAAATTTTAATGTCTTAATTTTTACTTTTATTGTCTTTTATTATGAAAATGTTCAAACATTAATAAAGTTAGGGAGATTATATGAACAACTCCATAAATCTATCTTTTGAATTTAACTGTTGTCAATATCTTGCCATATTTGCTCCAATACTTTTTGTCCTAACATAATCTAAATCAAATCCCGTATTATCATGACACATTACCCCTAAACACATCAATATGCGTCTTTAAAATATAATAATTTTTTTGTACATAACAGTGAATTTCGGCTTATATATCAAAAGCTTGTTTTGGGCTCTTTGTAACAACCTCTTCATAGCATTTGAACCTGTGATTGCTTTCTCCTTAAAACTCTCTACCTATCTCCCTCATCTAATTATTCTCCCTTCTTCCTCCTGGCCACTCTTTTGATCTTATTCACTCTCCAATCCCTGCCCATGGACACACATTTTAATTATGTGATAAATCTGGGTTTCCTTCTCCAACGTCTGTCCATTTTACTGCAGAGCTTAGCAACTTTTTGCAGGGCAATAAGAACGTTAAAAGTGTAACAGAAACTAATGTACAGGCATCTCCCTTAAAAACAATACATGTAAACAATGCTTCCACAAAAATCCTGTGCTCTACATTGTCCTTATGTCCTATGCAAGTATATTGCTTCACGTATGTGCTAATATCTTCATAATGCTAACCTCCAGAACATAATACTCTTCTAAGCTTTGAGATCCAAAAAATTCAACTCCTTTTAGGCACTTGAACATGAACATGACATAGAAATGTCAAATTAAGCATTTCCACATCTGTTATTTTTCATCCTGTTTACAAAACCTGCTCAACTCTATGTTTCCCATTTCAGTGAAAGATACCACCATGAGAACAGTTGCCCAAGCCAGAGGTAAGGATACCAATGTTACTCTTCCTTATTCCATATCCTTTTAAACCAATATAGTACCAATGCCTGCCTTCTAAATACAGTTCAAGTCCGTGTACTTTCCACAGCTAACACTGCAGCTACTTCTGTGCAGAATGTCATCTCTTATCTACTAGGTTATTTTGACAACTGCTTAGTTGATGGCCCCACTGCCAGTATGCCCATCAATTCACCTGCTTAATTTTGTTAAAAATCCAAGATACCCACACCCATTCCATTTTTCAGCTTTCATCGGTTCTCTAGAGACTTCCAAGTGAAGTTTATACACGTTTTGTTCTCTACCTTATCTCTTAGTACTCCCAAAACCTCCTCGACTACCTTTAACACCGCAGGGCTTTCAGGCCTCTGAACTTGTTGCTATGTCTGTGTGGAATGGCCCCTTCCTTCCTTCCTAAGTATTTTACTTCAACATTCAGTTTTGTTGACACCCCCTTTTGGAAACTCTGTTTCTCCCAATCTGCATTGTGTTCTCTCTTCTGTGCTGCTTTGAAACGTTGGACATACCTATGCCATACCTCCGCATCACACTGTACTTCCAGTATTGATTGTCTTGACGGTCTTCTATAATCTATAGCAAGTTCCTTAATAGCAGGAACTATAATTTATTTATATGTGTCCCCTGTATGTGGTAGTGGGCAGGGACATTGTAAGCATTCAGTGAATGAATAAATAAGTGAATGATCAGGATCACAGTAAATGCTATACAAATTCAACCTAATTATTATGTTATCCCTTTTCCAAATCGGTCTAGACAGACAATAGTTAAAAGAAAAGACATTCCTAGCCTAAAAATTAAGAAGGTGGAAATGATTGTCTATATATGGAAAGATTTAAAGAATCATTTTTTAAATTATTAATGTAACCCAGCTTATCATAGAGAAATTTGAAAACAGAAAAAAGACTACAAATTATAAAGTACCATCAACCAGGGATAATAAGTATTGAAATATACAGACAAATATAATGTGTGGACTAAATTGCTGATCTAAAGCTTTTCATACTTTCCAATATCATTAAATAATCTTCATAGGTGTGATATTTAATAGTGGTATAGTATTCAATCAAGAAAAAACATGTAATAATTTAGTTAGCCTAATCCTACTAGGTATGTTTCTTAAGCATTACTTATAGAATGCAATAATTGAATAATATTATGAAAAGCACAATAAAATATAGTTAGAAAATTATATATTCTTGCCATTTTTCTCTCAATGAAAAATGATTTTTCTTCCATTGAATGCAACTAGAAGTTTGTTCAGAAAATAATTGGCACCCTTACTTGCCGAAGCTCATTTATAAATCCTATAAAACAAAAATATTTTTAATGGGAAGAAGAAAAAGTTATAGAAGAAAAACCAGAAGATAGCTATGGTACTCTAAAAAAAAAAATTAATCTAAATCAACCTGTAGTGGTTTGGTTGTAGCCTCCAAAAGATATTTCCACCTGGAATCTCAAAATGTGAACTTATTTGAAATTAGGATCTTTGCAGATGTAATTAAAGTAAGGATCTCGAGAGAAGACCATCCTGGATTTAAGGTGGTCCCTAAATCTAGTGTCTGGTATCGTATAAGAGAAAGGCAGAAAGAGATTTGAGACAGAGACACAGAGAGGAAAAGGCCCTGTGGAGACAGAGATAGAGATGGAGTTTATGCTGCCATAAGCCCAGGAGTGCCAGGAGCCCACACAAGCTGAATGAGATGAGAAAGGATACTCCTCCAGAGACTTCAGCAGGAAAGCAGTCCTGCTAACACCTTGAATTCTGACTGCTAGCCTACAGAACTGTGTGAGAATAAATTTCTGTTGTTTTAAGCCACCCAGTTTGTGATAATTTGTTACAGCAGCCTTAGGAAACCAAACACAACCCGAAGTACTAAAAAAATTGCTGCACCACAGATATTCTCAATGCGTACATTACACCTGACTCCTAAAAGCACGACAGCATGGGAAACCAGAAAAGAATAGAAATTGCAAACACTACCTAAAAAGTAGTATTGTAAACATCTGGTTAGAAATTAAGAATAATTTAGTAAAATTGATGTGTATTTAAAGAACAGGTGAAATTATTTATTTTGAAATTGTGACATATTTTCCTCGTAACACAAAAAAGTAGTAGAAAGTCTTGATGGGGTTGCGGGGGAGGAGGAAGAATATTCTTTCCCTATGTATAATCATTATTTTTTAAGATAAAATGATCACAAACAAAATTCAGACATGATTATTCAAACGGTAAACGCCAGCAAGAGAGAGGTGCCAGGCTGAGGAAGAAGCTATCGAGGTAAATTGCTTCGGCTACTGAAGAGAGCAAAAGCTGCTTAGAATACATCGTGTGCCAGAGATGAGACTTAAAAATGAAATACACCTTTAAGCATAACTTAAAATAAATAGTTTGTGTTCTTGCTGAAGGACTCTGGAGGAATATTACTGTAACAAATTGCTATATTTAATTTTTGGATAGCAGCCAGGTGTAGGTCAGACATGAAATTTTTCTATTAAAATAAACACTAGCAAGGGAAAAACAGATCCTCATGCCTAGAGACACACATATACACATCTCATACTGTATGTAACCCGATGGTCATTATTTCATGGTGACCAGACAGGCAACGTATGACAAAGAGCAACCAGGGTCTCTTGACTAGTGAGTGATAATAATGGGGTACCTAAGATTACTGACACTCCTGTAACAGATATTTCCCCATGAACTGTTTACAGCTGTCTCTGACTATAATATTTCCAAGCATTCAGGAGAGTTCAGTGGCCCAGCGCAGCTTGTGGAGTTCAGCCAGAACTAGCATGCTGCCACCCAGAGAAACTGGAGGAACTCAATCCCTGGCAGGCGACCCTGCCTCCTAGCAACCTTCCTCCAATTACATGTGGCCAGTTTCTCTCTGGAGGGTTAATGTAATAGACATCAGGGGCTAGTTATGGATTGAAAATGAAAATCAGAGTGATTCTACTGCCATTTTCTTTTTGTATTTTTTTCTGTTTAAACTGAGATGATTTTGTTGAATTAAATAGTACAAGAAGCAATCTGCTGCTGTCACCTGCAGTGTTTTTGTTAATGACTGTCAACAAACAGGAGATGGGTGTTCATTCAAGTAATAATACGTATTGCAAATAAGAGTATTAAGCATTAAAATACATTCTTGTGGCATCAATCTTCATCTTTGTCTTAGAACTAAGTATCATTTAGCTGACTAACTGTTGCTGGATTTGATATAAATTTACTAACATGTTAGGAAGAACTTGAAATTCCTAGAGCCTTGATAATCCCTGTGATGTTGCACATTGCTAGATGGGTAACTTTTGTAAAATATTAGGACAAGCTTAAACTGTTGTTACGCAAGAATGTAATAACACAGCCTCCCCTGCCATTCATAAAAGTGACTGTACAATAGGAGGGTTGTGTTTGTTTATGTCTTAAATATCAGGTAAGCCCCATGATTAAATCAAAGTTTGCAAACCAGCAATCAATGGACTAATGCAGCCCTGAAATTGTGTTTTGTTTGACCAGAATGGTTTTCTGCCACATGCCAATTTCTAAAATGATCATGTGAGTTCCTCTCCAAATCCCTAATTCCAGCTTCTTATGACCAAATCAGAAGATTTGGCCACACTAGGGCCACATGCACACATGAATATTATTGATGGCAACTCCATTGATGGCTGACACTTTTAGAAAGGACACATTATTTTCCACTTCACCATGATCCCCTCACTCCTTATCATCTCACAATGTTGGTGGCTATTTGTCATTGGACCTGTACTACCACCCTGACCATTTGACCCATGTATGTAATTTGTCTGGCCTCTAAAGCAATGAAGTTCAGGCCTGGTCTAACTTCCCATTTGTGAGTATATCATTTCCACAGGCAATGCTTTTTCAGGCCACAGAGATATGTTCACTTGATTAGGAATCCTGAGTCCTAATGAATGATTTTAAAGGAGTAACTCTTGTTCTTAGACAGTCAGACACATCGAATTATTAACTTCTAGGGTTCTCACTCTAGAAATGCTAGTAGGTCATTGATCTCAGTAATTCTGTCAGTTAGAATTGGAGGAGTTAAACAATTTGGAAATTCTTGCTTGCTCGCTTAACTGATGATGCCAATTTGATGACTAGTGTGATGAAGGAAGGTGTTACTGGTGGTTCTCCTTAGTACAGGCCTGGGCCACCCCTCCTTGCTCTCTGTACTCCAGTCCCACCAAGCCCTTTCTTATTCTTCTAATATGTCGAACTCTTCACACCTTAGAAACTTTGCACTAGCTTTTTTCCTGCCCCAACGGTTCTTCCTCCCAACGGTTCTTCCTCTGTATCTCCTCCAGATGGTTTCTCCTCACCATCCAGCACCCAGATCAAACACTCATTCTAAAGCAGCACACATATGCCACACCATCCCCCGGTTTTGTTTTTTCCATAATTTTCTGAAAATAATTGGTTTATGTATTTGTTGACTTGATTATTTAGCGTTAGCTTTCAGCAGAGTGTAAACTTTATGAGAACACTGATCTTGCTCATCATAGGCTGAATGTATAAAAAAGTGGAGAATGAATGACATGGTGTACTTTGGCATTGAAACGACCCAATGATGGAAAAAGGAGGAGGACTGAGAAGACAGAGAAGGGCCTATATTCCAATTCCCTAGAGTGACAGATTTATTAAATCGACAGATTTTAGAACCAGATTAGACATAAGACCAATTAGACCTAAGTGGTTTTTGCCACTCGAAGTGCTGGTCCTTAATTGCTTATTAATGGCCCATGACAAGACATGGGGTGTGCATCAAGTGTGTAAGTGCATACACTGCTTTCTTCATTGAGAGAGTCATGCTATGTCAAAAATGTAGGGGAACACAACAGTGTGCCTAGCAATATAACTGATTTGCATCCCAGCACAATCTTATCGCATTACAGACTGGTAACAATTTGCAGACTGACAAATATCCCAGGATAACTCTTTAAGTAACACTGGTTTAAATATATTGCTTTGTGTTGGGGGGTGTATATAAATTCCACTTTTAAAAGAGTATTTAAATTAGAAAGTGGATTTCATGAAAGAAAATATCTCCACAATAAGAGAAAGGATAATGAATGATACTAAGTTACTTTGTCAAACAATTATATAATACTTGCCATGAAAACAAATTATTTTTTGAACTGGATAGTAAATTAGAGAGGTTGGGGGCAGAGAAAAATGTGTGAGAAGGGAGGCAGAGAAGAGAAGATACTTGGGAAATGCACATGAGCATATTCACTTAAAAGGAATAATAAAATTAATTGACTTAAATTGTAATAGTTTTTAGAAGTCATATAATCAGTAATCTTGTGGCTTAAAAAATGTTTTGAAAGACTGTGAAAGGAGCTGAATCTGAAATATATTTTCCATGCTCCTGATATATATATTTCCATATATGCTCAGATAAATTATTTTGGTGCCTAAAGAGTGTCAAAAAAGATAATTTTAACTTTAACTTCAATAGAAAACCAAAATTTATTAATAGAATTATAATGAAGCTGATCAGGTTATTCTCTGGCCAGCTCTGACCTTTTAAATCACTTGTCTATATCTATAACAGGATAAATAAGTATGTAGGTAAGGATTGCATAATTCATCATAGTCTCGTTCTAACCTAGCCATGAGTTATCTATTCATTTGAAAATTCTGCAGGGTGGCCTCCTGAAGTCGCAGTGGCCTAAAGGTGAAGCTTTTTCTCCTTTCCATTTTATACTTGCTCTGGTGTTCTGGCTAACTGTGAAAATGTATCCAACAGGTTAATGTTCTCAAAGGTCAGAGAACTAGTAGAGAAGAATTAGGGTTTGGGAAACTAGCTAGATAGGGCATTTCCAAATACAGTAATAAATGGATGAGGGTGCAATCAAGTAGACTTTTTTAAGTCAATTCCTTTTGAGAAATAGATTATCTGTCTAGGTGAATTCCCATTTTAACATTAAAAGCCAGCTTCCAGATCAGTCTTATCCATTCATTCACTGGCCACTAAATGGCATTGACGAATTACACTTTCTAATCGCCAGCATTGGCAATGATAAATCTCTTGACTTCTGGCTTTGCAAAGAGATTGGATTTGGTGAAGTAGCTGCTGCCCCAGCCATATCCTTAGAGATGTAAGCAATCTAACTCATTGAAATAATTGTTTCCCTTTATTTAGAGTGTTGATGAAACCAAACTCACTGTTTTTATTTCAGAAAGTAGTTTTAATTACAACCCCTGAGTGTACCAGACCCCAGTTAGCAGGACAGACCCCATCTATTTGTTGGACAGAGGAATAAATGAAAGCCTCCTATGCTAATATTTTGTTAATATTAGATAAAAATTTCTAGCTCTTTGAATGAAAATGATAACGTAAGTATAGTAAATTCACACTAGACCTTCCTTTGCTATCCTTTGAGTAACTTTCTTGCAGTTCGTTTTCTTTTTTCATTGTATGCCCTAACCAAAAAAAGGGAAAAAGATCCCCTGGGATTATATGAGGCAGAGGAACTATCCCTCGATTTATGTGGTTAGATGGACTCTCAGACAAAACAATTAAAGCAATAAAATTTTCTTCTTGCAATAGTCAACAGAAATAACTGATGCAAGATATTTGATTGGCTTTAAAGTTCTGTTGGTTTTCTTTGGCTTCTTTGTGGACTGGTTTCATGTGTAGTGGCTGAATATGGAATTCAGACCTAGCGGTAGTATGATAAATTGCTATGCCAGGGAGTCATTATCTTTCTCCACTGGAACTAATGGGCAGTAGCCACAGGAACTCAAAATAACACTCAACCAACCATTGTCCTGGTCAAAGTATGTATAGGAAATGCCAATTGCTTTCCCTTTATAAAATTAAGATTTTATAGAACACCTCTGACACAAGCAGGAATTCCAGCATGACTTTAGGATTATGGCAAGTTTCAGCTTTAGAAGTTTGTATCCCATGTGGGTAGAATTAAAATAGATATTTCTTAACTATATACAGGTCTATTAACATTTTTTCTATTTAGCACAGTCATATTTTCATGTAACACATATGTGAATCTCACCATTTATGTAACCTTTCATATTTAACAGATTCAGATTATGAAAACAAAAGTAACTCTTACATTTCTTTCCTATTCTTGCATAAATATAAAGTCTTTGTTTTCTTTAGAGGAAAAAAATACTGTTTACAGTGTATTTTGGACAACTATTCAGGGCTATGTGTTTTGAGTAGCTAATTAGATGAAACAGGCTACAGACTTGAATGACACCATCAGAAGTTAGTACTGCTTCTCCATTAGACTTCTTTAAAAAGGACAATATAGTAAATGTGAGAGAGAACGTTTTACTTTGGCTAACTGTGGGACTGCCCCTTTTTCTGGGAAGACATTTATTATGTTTGCCTTTTCCTTCTTCTGAGTGTGTGGCTGTGTGAGGGAGGGAGTGTGTTAGATATGTAGTTTTGATTTAAAGCACAATGGATAACAGCAGGCTTGGTTTTATATACGAGTAGCCCCAGCAGGTGATGAATTGTTTTTGACTTTCATCATTTGCCAATAAATAAGAAAAGTGAGAGATTTATCATGTAGGTAAAAAACTCTAGCAACATTCTCTATCATGTAAAATAAAATTTAATAAAATAGCATTTTTAAAAATGTATGCAATCGCTTGTTTCACTTTTACGGGCTGTAAATTCCAAGACTCTGTGTAGTCTTTCCAAGATGGGGAGTAGGGATTGGGGAGATGGACTTACTTGTCCAGAGTTGGGGTAGTGACCATTTTCCACAGCTTGTGAAAGTCTCCTGCCATTTGCAAAGTTGTGTGGCCATCTTCACATGTGCCCACCTGTGACCCTTTCCTTAAGCACCTAGCTGTGCTCAATAGCGAAATGGATTCTAATTGTTCCACAGCAGGGTAAGTGATTTAACCTGAAGCAAGCAGCAGTTTTTATTTACAATTACCAACACTTTCGCACAGACTCCCTCCACTTCAAACAAAACGAAACAAAAACAAACAAAAAAATACCACCCTGAAAATAGTAAAACATGACCAAAACTAACATAGTACATTTTTTTCTCTCTAGGCACACGCGCACGTGCACACACACACACACACACACACACACACAAATGAATAAGAAAAGTTGTATTCAAAGACAAGAAAATGTTATTACTGAGAATGATCTTAGCCACTAGCCAGTTTAGTGTTTAATCTTGCTAATGTAATGGTGATTTATATTTATTTACATGTATTAATCGACACTCTAGAGACTTCCAAACCTGTGTGGTGACAAGTGACTAATTTTGAATGGAAGCACAACCTTGTTCAAGATAAACATGGGGCTAATTATTTATGATTTCTCTCTTCAAATATATATTGAGCACCTTCTAAATACTTGTCACTGAGGAAGTTCCCATGGGGTATGAAGAAATAAACCAGACATGGTATCTCTCTCAAGGAGCTTACAGTCTCATTAATATCACGCTAGGGACCAAATGTCTGACTGGCACAGGGACAGGGGAAAATCATATTAAATATTAATACATGTCTTATTTTGGATCAGTTTGATATTCTTCTAACCTTGAACTTCCAAAGGAATTATCGTGCTTTAGAAATTGTATTCTTTGAATTTCTGCTTGAATTCACATAATTTTTCTATTTTTCCCCTTTCAATTCTCTTTTCACAATGTTTGTTTGAATGAAGCAAGAGAAAATGGAAAAAAATCCAATTGTAAGAAATGGGATTATTTCCCCACTCAGATTCAGGATAATATGATGAACTGGGACTATTCTCTCTCTACTGTGTGTGTCTGTAGAAAATCCTGTCCTTAGTTCAGGTGATGAGAACCTGTCCTCATTTCTCATTCTTTCTCATCTGCCACCCAGTGAAGATTGTGAACATTCTGAGTACAGTTTGGGAAGAACTGGATTAGCAAACTCACAGGTTCACTTTTTGTTGGGATGAATCTTAATCTGCACCCATCATAATAGGAACAATTAACATAATTTAAATTAGGAGTACCTTTTTATTTTATTTTAAAAATTGAGATATGTGTGTTTGCCTCTCCCACACACACAAACGCAGCCTCACTTCCGAGCTCTGGCTAGAATCCTTCAGAAACCCATACCTTGGCATAGCCCACACATGAATTCATTGCTGTATACAATTGTAATGTTTCTGCCTTTCTCCTGGGCTTTTCTTCACTCCCGGCTGATAAGAATCTCTAATGTGCTGTTGTAAATGCTGCACATCTATACTTAGTCTAAATAAGAAATAGCATTTATGTCTATTAGCATCCACAGAAACATTTGTCAACAACAACTTGGAGAATGACATAACTTTTTTAAGTGCACCCATCTGGGAGATTTTCCAAGTTGGGAGATACCCAAATTGGCAAAGACTCTTAAGAAACCCATTCATATGCACTAAACATGACACAATTTCTGGACTTCTTTTATATTTCCAGCTATTAGATTTGGAAGTGCAGGAGATAAGGCAAAAAACAAAACACACACACACACACACAAAACAAAATAAAACAAACAAATAAAAAATTATCACATACGGACACACAACTCTAAAATAAAATCAAATCAGATGTACAAAAGTTCTCATAGGGTTAGCTACAGTAAAACGCAGATCAAGGGAGGGGTCCAGACTCCCAATTTTTGTTAGTCAACTTTTCTGTGAGGTCGGCCCATTTTACTGAAGGACAAAAAGAAACTATCTAAAAGGAAAAACTTCTTCTACTCCTTTATGTTTGGATATTGGGGATATTGAATTAAATGCACACTCACATGTTAGTAAGAAAAAAAACAGATTAAAATCACATACATACATATGAGAGTTCACAAAGAAGTGTAAGTCAAAGCATCAATTAGAATTTGAGGGTTATATACCATCTTAATTGGTGAAGAAGGAGGGGAGAAAGGCATGTGCAAGAAAACAAATGACTTCTTAGAAGGGTGAGGGAGAGAAAGGGCGTTCAGGGTAAAACAAATGACTTTTCGGAAAGATGAACGAGCCCTTAGGAGAGTAGATGAGATATATAATACTTCTGTGACCATGTCTGGGTATGGTGCTGACTTCTCTGAGGTAATTAGAGTTGCTCCTAGGGAGGGCATTTTCGACAATTGAGTTCTTTTTAGTTCTTTTGGGAGGTTCTACTTTTAAGCAGATAAGGGATTTCAGGAAATCAAATGCCTTCAGCTCAAAATAATTTTTTTGCCAGAGTGGCATATTCAGGACCCCTTCAAAACTATTACAAAACCATGTGGAGTCTACCTCAAAAACTGATCCTTTTCTATCAAGGACTCTCCAGGAATGTCAATATGTTCCTCCAGTTATACAATGTCAGAGAGCACTCACAAGATTTTCTTTTTAAAATTTGAAATCTTTCCAAGTATTGGGCTTTTTCCTCTGTTAACATATCTTACTTTATTTCAAGCACGATTCACTACCAATGACCTATTTGTTAACTTTTTCTCCTCATTCACACAACTGTCATCTTTATATATGGAAGAAGGCCACATAAGTTTTCTCCATTTTCAATCTGGCTTTTAGTAAATACATACTGGAATACAGAAGTTCTTAATTTGTAAATATTAACTTTTTTTCTCATTGGTTGTGAGAGTCTATAGCTTAGCCTTGCATTTATTTAACACATTTGATACGTCCTTCAGATGATGATGATGTTGAAAAAACTCTATAAGAGTATAATTTCATTTGAAAACAGAATTAAATGACACAAAATTCAGTCAGTAAAATTGTTAATAATTATCAAGTGAACTGAAATTGGCACTTTGTCAAGCTGATCATTCAAAATGAATATGTGCAAAGAGAAATATTTATCCTTAATATTCATTGCTTCAAAATTAAGTTGGCAGGGTTATCTGAAATTAATCATTCTTATCTTAGAATTCTTAAAGAATTAAATTATTCTAAGTCTAGGCATCAAGAAATGATATAATCTTTTGCTAGCCTCAAAATCCATTTTTAATTCTAACTACCTATTCTATAATAACCAAATTGTTAGTTAATCTTTAAAATGAAGTTTTTTTGTAAAATTTATCAGTGGTTAATATATTTTAGTATTTTTCATGGACATACATATCATATTAACATTGACATCATTACTCTAATGGATAAGAACATAAAATTTGAAGTTGAATTCATCAGATCAAATTTCAACTCTGCCACTCACTAGCTGTTTGATCAAGGCAAGTTTCTTAAACTAAGTTTATTCATCTGTAAGATGGAAATACCAATTGTTTCATAGGATGACTATGTGAATTAAATGAGTAAAGATGTGTAAAACATTTTGAACAGGGTCTGGTGAGATTAGATAAGCATTTGCTACCAACATCATTATCATTATCATCATTCCAATGAAGGTGTCTGGCAGGCAACTTTTATGAAGTTTGGAATAAACTCAAGAATGCTTTCTTCAACTTGAAATTGATATAGTATATATTTCTAACACTACATAAAGTATATATAAAATTATTTATAGCCCGTGATTCTACCAGGTTTTCAGTTTATAAAATATAGCAGTAGCTTCTCTCATAATTTGAAAATACATTTTTAATGCCTTGGAAAAAGAAGAAATAAAAGATAATCTTTCATTCTGGAAATTTTTATATTAGTTCAAAACTATCCATAAACATAAGTATTGAGATACATAAGTAACCGTTTAGAATGTAGTAACTACTGTGTATATATGTAAGTATGTGCAAGTGTGTTCCTTTTTAATTTGAATTACCCCAAATAAGAAAGATATATTTGTCATTTGAGATTTTTAAATGGTGCTTTCTTCCTGCAAAATAACTTGACTAATATAATTTTAGGATAGGAAACTATTATACAGGCCATCGATTCAAATAGCTAGTTTGATAGTAGAAATTGTACTAAAACCAGAGTATCCTTATTTCCAAACTCTATTTGAAATTTCAGTGTGACAAATATATAGCAAATATTGAGCCATGTGCCAGCATTATGCTGAGTGACAGGCAATCAAAGATGAATAAAATATACTTGCTTATGCCAGGAAAAGATGCATATAGTCTAGGGATCCCGAGGTTATTCAGTACACCATCATACCTTCAATCTGATTTTTCTTGAAAATCACTGTTGCATCCCTGACCTCCTCCTCTTATTGGGAAAACTGGCTTAGAGTTAGAATCCCCATGTAGAAATTAGGATCTTTACATAATATTTAATGTTAATTTGGAAAAGAAAAAGAAAACATTGAGTAATCCTACTATGTAGTAGTCTAACAAAGTGAGTATGGAATTTCTTGATGTGAAAGCTTTTGGGGGAAGATTTTGGTCTTTGGTCACATATTTTATCACATCCCTGGACCATTTTATTGTTTTTTTTTTTAATTTTGAAAGTCAGAATACATGTTTGTCTGCAAAGTAGAATGACTAAACCAAATCTATTAGTAATCCTACTATGTAGTAGTCTAACAAAGTGAGTATGGAATTTCTTGATGTGAAAGCTTTTGGGGGAAGATTTTGGTCTTTGGTCACATATTTTATCACATCCCTGGACCATTTTATTGTTTTTTTTTTTTAATTTTGAAAGTCAGAATACATGTTTGTCTGCAAAGTAGAATGACTAAACCAAATCTATTAGTAAACACCAGGGAAAAGTTTTTAAAAAAAGAAAAAAAGCCAAAAATCCTTCAGTATGTTATCAACTCTGCATAAAAGGATTTTACATTTCTTCCTATAGTTTTACTCATAAAGATATTGTGCCACTACTTTTCAACATCAAGTATCATAATTCAGACTTCTGACACAAGTTATATAATGTGTTCTATATTTTAAAATTTTCGGCAAAGGACTTATATAAACAAATTCACTAATTGTTAAAAAAAATTTTACCTTCTATTAAAAATTAAATCTTGTAAATCTTCCAAATACAAAATGTTTATTCTAATTCTATTCTTTATATAATCTCATGTTCTCATGATAATAAATAATTTACAAAATTATATATGACTTATCTAAGAGGACCAAAATTAAAATTCATAGCATTATGTAATTTTTTCTTTTAAGATCATATTCTCATAGTTTGATAAGATTCACTTGAAAAACTATAAATACATAAAGGATAAATAAATATACCTATATTAATAACAGATGTCTGTGTAGGAAAAGCAAAATGTTACCTTTACCTTTTGCTATAGTTTGAGTGAGTCCCCTCCAAAATTCAGCTGTTGCTGCTGTAATGACATTGAGTTGGAGTCTTTAAGAAGTGATTAGGTCTTGAGGGTTTCCCCCCTTATGAATGGAATTAGGAGCCCTTACAAAAGGGCTTCACAGAGGGAGTTCTTTCCTTTTTTACCTGTTTACCTTCCACCATGTGAGGAAACAGCAAGAAGGCCCTCACCAGACAACAGATGCCAGCACCTAGATCTTGGACTTCCCAGACTCCAGAACAGTGAGAGATAAATTTCTATTTTTCATAAATGATTCATTCTGTGGTATTCTGTTATAGCAGCACAAAATGGGCTAAGATACCCCCTTAGGGGTTTTGGCTGGATCTGAGAATTAAACATAAGACAAATAAGATGTAAGACATAAGACATAAGACAAATCAACAAAAGAAAAGGATACAAAGTTATTTAATATAAATTTTATGTAGTACATGAGCCTTCATAAAGAAATGAAGACCCAAAGATGCAATTAGTGTTGAGCACTTATATACTGAATACAAAGAGTAGTAAGTTGTGAAAAAGTAACTAAATTATGGGAGAACTGGAAAAATTATTTTAATAAATTCTATATAAAATTCTCTCAACTTCAATTTCCCATCCTTGATAAGAATGTTATTTTCCTTATAATATAGGGTGGGCATCTTTAACATGGAAATTTTATCTCCTGCTTTTCAGAAACAGCAGGAAAGTCAGAGTGATATTCTTGCACTGCCTGTTTCTCAAGTGTCTTTAACAGAAAATAGTCAATATGCCAGAGCAGCATATTTTGGGGTGGCATATTCTTAACTCCATCTACATCTAATTGTAATGTAGGACACTAACAATTCTCTAAAAATTTAAATTTACAAATTTAAGTAAATGATCCCTTAGCATCTCTCCAACTTTCTACATTTTTAAATATTTTCTGAATATTTTCAATAATTTCATCAATTTTATATTTTCTAGACTATGTTCCCACTATATTGCACAAATTCCAGTGTGTGGAAAATGTAATAATATTAATAAAAATGATGATTATTATAGTGACAAGTAAAAATTACAGATTTCAGGGAGAAAGAAAGGTCAGAAATTATTTTCAGTGCCAAAGTATTCTTAGTAGGCCATGTTATCTTCCTGTGAGAAATATGGATGTGGGTAATGGAAAGAGGCCTTAAAAACCATCAAATAGAATCATGAAAATTTTTTTAGAGCCGAATAAAAATTCAAGATTGCTATATTGGGCCAACTCATTCATTTGATAAAGCATGGAGATTTGGTCTAGAGAAAGAAATCATGTGGCCAAAAACACAGAGCAAATAAAATACAGATTCATGAATAGAGCTGAAAATCTTGACATCCTAGTCAAGGGTTATCATTTCATCTGCTTGCTTCCATCTGTTTTTACCAGTAGAGCCTCATTTCCAAGACAGCAAAGACCAGATCTTACTTTTCATCACTACATCTCCAGAGCTAGCACAGTTTTTGGCACATTGTAGATGCTTAATAAATATTTGTGGAATGAATGCAGAAATAAAAATAACTGTATTAGCCAGGCGCGGTGGCTCACGCCTGTAATCCTAGCACTCTGGGAGGCCGAGGCGGGCAGATCGTTTGAGCTCAGGAGTTCGAGACCAGCCTGAGCAAGAGCAAGACCCTGTCTCTACCAAAAATAGAAAGAAATTAATTGGACAGCTAAAAATATATATAGAAAAAATTAGCCGGGCATGGTGGCACATGCCTGTAGTCCCAGCTACTCGGGAGGCTGATGCAGGAGGATTGCTTGAGCCCAGGAGTCCGAGGTTGCTGTGAGCTAGGCTGACGCCATGGCACTCTAGCCCGGGCAACACAGTGAGACTCTGTCTCAAAAAAAAAAAAAAAAATAACTGTATAACTTGGGAGATAATTCAATTTGTTCAGCAGCAACTGTCGTTCCACTGTATTTGGATGCAAACTTTAATTTTATTTTCTGATTCATACCTGCAGGGCTTATTAGAGCAAATAGGTTTAAATTTATTTTATTTAGAGTTACACTATTTAATATACCTGTAATCATCAAACTCAAATATTCATTTGTTCTTTTCCTGCTTCCAAATCTATTCCGTCCATTTAAAATTATCCCCCGTGTCTGATACAAGTATAAAGATGCCTGCTCTATTTTGGTTTCCTTTTGTCAGGAATACCTTTTTATTCCTTCACTTTCAGTCTATCTGTCTCCTTAAAAGTTAAATGAGTCTCTTGAAGGCAACATATAGCTGGATTTTGTTTTTTGGCTTTTTTTTTTATAATTCATTCAGCCACTCTATTTCTTTTGATTGGAGAATTTTATTCAAAGTAATTATTGATAGGTAAGGAATTGGCACTGCCATTTTGTTATTTGTTTTTTGTTTGCTTTTATAGATTCTTTGTTCTTTTCTTCCCCTCTTGTTTATATTTCTTCCATGCCACCTATCAAAATAAAAAGTACTGCATATATTTTACTCATTTATCCTCCTCTCTTCCCACTATGCTCCAGGAAGACAGAGATTTTTTGCCCCCTTCCCCATTTTTGCTGCTATTTCTAGAGATTAGAACAAAGCATGGAACATAGTAGATAATAAACATTCTTTGAGTGAATGAGTGAAATATATATATATATATTTGCATGTGAAGGAAAAATTCTAGAGTGATATATACCTAAATGTTAATAGTGGTTATCAAGAAGCTATTTAAAAATAAAATAACCTTATTTTGCTACTTATAACATGATATATGTTCATTATAGACATTAATATTAATAGAAATAAAGAAAAGAGAGAAAGACACCCATAATTCCAACACCTAGTGATAATTGCTATTAACATGTTCACATATATATTTTGTCTTTTGTCTTCTATGCATATATATCTTCCCCCAACAAAATTGGGATAATTCTGTATTGTTGTAATATTTTTTAAAATTTTAAATATCACTGAAGCAATGAGTACTTGTCTGTTTTAATGGCTATGTAGTACAATCCCTGAAATATTAACATAACAAATATGTTTGAAAGAAAATTATCCACTGTGTGACAACCTTTTATTCTATGGCTGCTACAGTTTGGCTTTCATAAATTGAGTCATATTTGTCTGAATTTTAATTGATTCTAAATTATTATTTTTCTAGAAATAAGGTAGAACCATTGATAGAAGAGAATATATGTTCTATGGAAAATTATTTACTTTGTTGCTAGTTCGTAAAATAATCAGAAATGCATGCAAAACTTCAGATTAAAAAATTGAGAAGGCTTTATGGATGGTGTGGCAGAATATGGGGAGGTGAAAGAAGAGAGAAAAACACTTTAGTTTTCAGAGGCACTGGTTACATTTTTCACTGGTTCTGTTTTATCTACATAACTTAGGTCTTCTGATTCTCTTTCTTTTTTGTGTGGATAATTGCTTTGTTGTTAGTACTTTGACACTGAGTGACAGTGCTTTTGGGTGGTTGACAGGCAAATCTATTGGCAGATGATAGTCCTCATACACGGAGAGGTGCTTTCTTTCTGCCTAGTGACAGTAAGAGCTTCTGAGTTGACAGAGGAGGTCTCATACCTCTCAGAAGAAAGACAAAAGCAAAAGTGGGGAAGTGAGATTTCTGCCAGAATAAAACATCTATTTAATTCTGCTACAGAGAGAAATACAACTGACAGTGCTTATAGTGATTGCAAGTTAAAACAAATCATTTTATTTATGTGTGTTGCCTATAGAAAATTTCATCCCTTGGTAAGCTATCAAGGTCTACATGTCATGCCTTTGGAAATGCTGTAAACCAAAAAAAAAAAAAAAAAAAAATTATCTTCTCTCAGTGAAATTTATTAAAAGAAGACAATCAGGAATAGAGGATAGAGAGGATATAAACGCAATTCTAATATGTTTCATATCACTGAATTAAAGTCATGTGAGTAAAAATATTTCTAACAATGGTTAGCAAAATTACGTTTTCAAATTGTGAAAAGAAATTTTGCAAGGTGATTTGGAGATATAAGTCAGGGGATTTAGGTTGCTATTGATAATTCACATTTGAAAGTTGTACAATTTGAGATAAAAAGCATCTTCTTATCTTCCTTGAGAAAGGTGTTCACCATTTAAATGCAAAACTGCCATATAGGCAAGAGAATTCAATTGTGAAGCCAAGAAAAAAAGAAGACATAGTGAAAACCGTTGCCCATATGTAGAGATAGGGCTCCTTGAGGAAAGGGATTGAATCTTCTTCATCTTTGTAGTTTGGGTGCCTAGCAGAGGGAGTGACAAAAGATTAAGATTCAGTAACTTGTTCATTGAGTCTTCAAATATTAGAAAAATCAAGTTTAAGATAGAGTAGCTTTGTTATAGAAACCTGAACTAGATGTAACTGGGCAAGTCATTGAATGACAGATTTCAGCTCCAAAACCAGGAGACCTCTAGGAATAGAGCGGCCTGCCTCAGAAGATAAGATAGGTTTTTACGATATCTTAGTTTTATTCAATAACATGTAGCACATATTAATAGGATTTCTGCCATGTGCCTGGAACTGTTCTAGACAATTTAGACATATCAGTGAGCAACTTCAACAAGGCCTTTCCAGAACTTACATTCTACTGGGCAGAGCTCAGCAATAAACTGAGAAATTTGTAAGTAAAAGTGATTACATTGTCCAGTAATAAGCACTATGAAGAAAAAAAAGAAAACAATGTTATATTAAATCATTCAAGAATAGCTCTCATTTAGATAGCCTAATCAGAAAAGTCCCTAGGTGATATCTAGGAAGACATTTGAATAAAAAATGCACCCGTCATTTGATACCTGGAGGTTAGCAATGGCCTGCCAAGGATTTTGCAAGAAAATCTCTTTCTGTGGGAAGGAAATTGAGGGAAAAAAATGGCCTTCTGAGCTCCCTTCCATTTCAATAGTGTAAGATTGAGTATAATCTCAACTTGTAAATTTCATCATCCATTGTCTCTCATATGTCTCCTTAGTGAAATGGAATTTATGAATAATTGAGTTGAAAAGAATAGATAAACTGGTTTCTTCAACTAAACAGTATCACTTACTGAGAAAATTTAACTGATGATAACGAGTTACGATAATATTGACTATGTTACTTGTGAATATAAGATCCAAATTCACTTATCCAGTACCTTTCAAATTTCTTTCTTTTTGTTGTTGCTCCAACTGGCTATTTCACAGCTACTTATCAATTTTTCATTGGTATTTGTCCATCAATTGCTGGCGGTTTTTCAGCCTCTCTATTGAAATGTTGCCCCAAAGCAGAAAGTAGGTCATATTAATGTGTTTTTAAAATTAAATTAGTGTCGAGTCCATGGCTAGGGTCCTGCCATCTGCTGGTATCCCAGAGTGCTTCCCAGATGGTCCCATGCCCACCAGAACGCTGAAAAGAACAGGACAAAAAAAGACATTACAATATTTTCAAAAAGCGGGACTTTTAAAAGAAATAGCAATGCTCATTTATTATTTTATTCTAAGGTTTTCCTGGTAACACATAGTCACTGTTCTAAGTTTTTCCTACAAGGGGTCCTGTAATGTATCATGTAGTTCTCATTCTTTCATTTATTCATCCATTTATTTCTTTTCCAAGTACCTATTCTTACAATGACTAACACACCATGTTACATATATAGGTCTTAAAAATGAGTAAGAGATATTCCCTGCTCACAAGTACCCAGTGATCTAGTGTGTAATGGAGAGGCATGAAAAATGGGCAAAAGATGACCTAAGTATAATAATATATAGGGCAGAGAAAAGTGTGGGATCGTTATAACAGATGCACAGCAAAATAAGACAATGCAGGATCTCACAGCCTGGTGAACAGAATGAAACAAGCTTTCTTTAAAGCAATATCATTTAGCCTGGACTTTTTAGAAAGAACTGAAATTTCAACAGGTGGAAATAAAAATGTAATACACAAGCAAAGACATAGGATTTTGGGGACATAAAAGCAAATAATACAGTTTTCATATAAGGTAGACTGTATGTGCAGATGTGAAGCTAGACGTGTTGTAGTTATGGCTATTTTGGTTGTAAGGATCAGAAACACCTTGAAACTGGTTGAAGTAATGCTTTTTTGTATAATGATAGAATTAGCAATCTCATGGACATCAAGGACAGGAAATGAAATACAGCTGAGCTCATGAATCCAGAAAGGCAAAGTCAGGAGCAATGGATGCTGCCCCATGCTGTTTCATAACTGATAGGCATGGAACACAAAGGAATGGTAGGAGTCAAAGATAACACAAAGCTTTTGAGATGGGTGAGGGAATTCAATATCCTGGCAGAGAGAGCACTCAATAAAATTACCTACTCTTAAATGACTGGCTGACAGCCTGAAAGATTTCTTTCAAAACGAAGAACATCATGCAGCCTTTATCATCAGATTTTGATATTCTGATCCTAGGTTATAGGAGTCAACTTTCCAGCCACTTTGTAAGGATGTTAATAGGAGTGATTGTATTTATTTTCCTGATGAATTGTAAGTGTTGCTATTATAACAGGCAATGTTTGCATATGAGTTTACTAAGAACTTTAATGTACTGTGATATGCACAACACATTCAATTCTCATGACACGGCAATTGCATAGGTAGGCAGTTTTACGGATGAGGAAACTGAGGCTCACTTACTTATACAATGTTAAAAATTTGCTTCTAGCAGAGAGAAAATATAGCCTAAAGGATTTGGACCTGATATTTCTGGTCCATCAAATAGCACTGGTATAAGGCATAAATGTCTTTGAATTTGGTGGTGTTTTTTTTCATAATGCTTATCTATGTCAAGTCTCCTCCTATTGAGTAATTAATTCACACTTCTGCTAATTCTGTATGAATTATAAAACATGTGGTTGAACTGCCCCAGAGGACGTGACTATAATCTGATGATTGGAGAAACCTCCTATCATGACTAATATACAATGTTTTAATTTGCAGTACTAACAATTAATGGGACTTAAAAGGATAGGTCTTACTACAAAATCAGAAACAAAACAAAAAACCTATAAACCTCAATATTTGTTAGACATTTGATTTAATTCTAAGCCTAACACATGAATATTGGGTCAAATCTTAGATTCACAAATTGACTATAGGAGCATATGAATAAACTCAAATTACTTAATAATCAAAACCGAAGTTCAGATTGTGTAGATGACAGACAGCTTCCTTTGTAATTTGGGCATGGTGATGCAAAAACTATCCTGTTGTTTAGTATTTTTAGGATCTCCTCTAGTTATTAATGACATCCAACTGGCATTTTGGGGTATAATTTCAAATAGAAGCTTCCCCAAAATAATCATTTTACCAAACTGGCATTATCTATTTAATTAAAATATGTGCTGTTGGAAAACTGTTTATATCAGTTCCTACACAATTGGAAACCAGATAGACTGAAATTTTAAGTTTCTATTTGAATGCATTCCACTTCTGCCCTTATTTATTCAGGTACATTTTTAAAATTAATTTGACTAGAATCTTATTCAGAGTCAAAATTATATATATAGGGTACTGGGAAAATAACCAAAAAAGTATAAAAAGCTATATAAATATGCTTATTAAAGCATTGTTTATAATAGCAAAAAATATCCCAATAAGAGTGGATTACAAAATATAATACAGTCTATGGTGAAATCAAGCATTCTTTAATAACATGATGCAAATCTGAATTTGTTGACTGGAAATATTGTGTATGTGTGCACAGACATATATGTGTATATATTTATAGTTACCTGAAAAAGCAAATTATAGAAAATCATGTTTACTAAATCCTGTTAAACACTGTGTTCACCCACATGTGCTCACAGAAAAAAGAGTAGACGAATATATAACATTTCATTAGGGTTCCACCTCAGTGGTATGAATTTGGGGCCATTTTCCTTATACCCCCATTTTTTGCTCCTAAAATATATAGATTTTGTAAGAATGATAAAATAATACACCTTATTTTTAAAACGGGAAAAAACGTAGAGTTTATCTTGAATTATCCTCAAAGTTGGTTCCTTTGTCCCTTACTGATGAACCTTTCTCCCAAACAAATCTCAGTTCCTTGGTCTGTATCCCTTCATCCCCTGCTCAATGTCCCCAGTCCTGCCTTCACCTCCACTGGAAGGTGGAAATGCAAACTTACGTCATCAACTTCCACTAAGATGTAAATATCTGAAGACAGTTTCAAGTGATTTATTTTAACATTTTTTAATATGCATTATTATTTTTCTAAAGCAACTGATTTATCGATCCAATGAAATCGGGGTGACATTAGACTACATAAAGTACCCACTTAATGAATATTCATTGAATTGATTTTTATAACAACTTATTCAAAACTCTTTCATTCTCCAGTGCTGGGTTTGATTTCCTATTTTCTATTCCCTCCCAAAAATGTAAGGCATTGTTACTACTTCCCCCTCCAGTTTTCCTCTCACCTCATTTTTATTATTCTTCTCGTCATGCAACCTATGTAGTTACTGTCTAAATATAAGCCAGCAAACTTAATCTTTGCATATTTAGAAATCAACCTCAATAGAGATTCTTCCCGGTGCCTGAAAGTACAGTAGCCAGAGGTTGGAAAATATTATCTTTAGATGTATAAATGTGAAAGTTACAACTTTGCTCCAATTTCATCAATTTTTCAGTACCTAGTGCATTGTTGGGGTTATATAAATATTAAATTCTAATCATATTGACAATTCTTGACTAAAAGAATCCTTTCCAGATAGGTTATGTAAAGAATGATTCATTTGGGCAAATGAAATAAATTTGGATGTAAATATTACAGACTCGAACTGTCTGCTGGATATTCATGTTCTGCTGAACAAGTCCTCAGAGTCACAGATGCATGTGTATGTGTTCGCATAGGCACAGATGCATATGAAAATATGTGAGGTAATGGGAATAAACTATACATGGGAACACACATACTGAAAGATTTTAAAACCATAATTTTGATTAAAAACACACTTCACACATGTTGATAGATTTCAGAACCCTAAAAATGTGCGTGTATATGTATACATGTGTATGTATGTATATTTATACATCCAAGTGTGTATATAATGTTTCACCATCCACTTGTTTATTTTACTTCTCATCTTCTATATTTTACTGTTTGCATTATATGCCTTCACAATTTCAAGTTCTTTCTCCCGTCCAGTCTCCTCTGGAAATTCCCCTGTGTGCCCTCACACTTCCCTTTAATTGCATCTCCACAACAATCATGAGAAGACCATGTGGAGATTTGCGAGAGATTTATTGGTAAGGATCAGATTGCAGGAAACTCTTGTATAAGGTTCAGTCCCTACAAAGTAATGATGTTATTTAAGAGCACTGAATCTCTTCATACCCATCACTTTGACATATGCCAGATTTCACTTGGTTGCAGCCTCCTAAAAGGGACTGCTAGAAGCAATGTCAGTGCTAGTATGGGCATATTTGTAAGTGACAGGACAATTCCTGTGCAAAGCCTCTAGGTTCTAAATGAAATTATTTTGAGGACTTTAGCAAATACCAGACTCCTTGCAGCATAAAGCCCTGTTTCTGTAAAACCTTCATAGCTCCCAAGAACTTTTATGTTGGATCTGGACAGAATGGGAGGCAAATGAGGCTAAATAAAAGGCCATAACTTTACTGCTTACACTTTGTATTGATTTCGATTTATCAAAGATATTTTTCTTTTTCAAATGCTTTGGAAAGGCAAATAATCTATAAAATGCAGTCTTCTTAAAAAAAGAAACAGAGAAATGGACAAAAGATTAAGACCAGGCCAGCCACAAAAGAGAAAGACAAATAACATATTAATTTAGGAAGCAATTCTGAGCTTTACTAATAATCAGGGACATACAAAATAGCCACAAAACTAAAATGAAAAAAATAAAATACAATGTAAAATAAAATCAGATAGGCAAACATTTTAAAGTCTGACAATATCACGTACTGGCAATGACTTGGCTAGCTCTCAAATTCTGCTTGTGGGAAGTTGAATTGAAATAATCACTTTGGAAAGCATTTTGGCATTATCAGTAAAATTGAAAATGTACATAACCAGCAATTCCACCTTCATTTTTTACTCTAAAGGAACATTTATGTAAGTTCACAAGGGATATATGTATAGGAATGTTTATTGCTACATGGTTTGAAATAGCAAAAATAGAAAAGCACATAAATGTCCATCATTTACCTAATGGATAAGTTAAAAGTGCATGCGTGTGTGTGTGTGTGTGTGTGTGTGTGTGTGTGTGTAAATGGGCAAATATGTCAGTTAACAGGAATAAAATGTACAAGGAACTGCACACATTGATAGATTTAAAAATCATGTTGAGTTATAGCAAACTATAGAATAATGTATATGCTAGAATACTATCTATGTAAAATTTTACAAAATATGCTCACAGAATATATTGATCATGTATAAATATATATATAATAATTATATGGTAAGTTGTAAAAATAGACTCAGTTAGATTTATAATAATAGTTGCTTCTGTGGGAGGGCACATGTGACTTTATTCCAATAATATTTTCATTATATGCCTTCACAATTTCAAGTTCTTTCTCTTAATATTTTATTTTTTAAAAAAAGATGAAGCAAATATATAAAATGCTAACAATGGTCAATTCTGAGTGTTAAGTGTACAGTATTTTTATTATATTTATTTTTGATCTCTTATTAGTTTTAAAATTTTCCCAATACAAGAAGAAACTCCATAAAAATAATTTTTCTTACTAGTTTCAAATGTACTACACTAATAGATAACCTGAGAAAATATTTCCTCTCTAGCAATGAGGTGTTATGGCTATATATTTTAATACCATTTCAGAAAACAAAGAAGTGTGTTTTCTGTAACATTATGTTTATTCAGTGTGATGTTGAATAAGACATTTAATTCTTCTACTGCTATTATGAAACATTAATTTGAAGATTCTTTGATTTGAATTATCTAACATAATTTACCTATACAAGATTATGGTTTAATTTTAATTGCATTTAAGATGCAAGTTTTCCTAAAGCAACACTTAATATGCACCATCAATTATCTTAAAGAAAGAAACACAGAAAATATATTAATTATGGGTCATGACCCAGCAAATTATGAATTTCCAACCAGAAGTAAATTATTGCCACTAATTAGCTTTCTTGTTTGCAGACTCTGTTAAAGTCTTCATAGCATAAGTCATTTCATAAATCATTTTCTCAATATGCAAATCTGAAAGAAATGAGAATTTGAAAATATGCTAAGAGCTTACTAATATTCAGGGACAGAGTTTTGTTAGTTTCCACTGATTTCAGAAATACCTGAAAAGTTCCATATGGAATATTTGGAGGGTTTGACATTTTATTTTTTTTTACTGTTATAGATTGTTTAGATGTCATTTATTATTTTTCCTTCCAGTCTACTAAGTTTTGGATAGACTGAGTCTATATTTCTATTGAAAAGAGTGTGGTGTTTTGAATGTATTCCAGCTTCATAAACTTTTAGCAAAATTGTGGCATTACTGGGGTTGGGTTTGCCTCAAACCTCCACCATCTTAAAGTAGCAATACCAAATTCTCAGTGTTTTTAACTGCCATGAATTGTAGAAAATGATCTAATCTCCTTGTTCTTCTGCTATTTTTTCAATCTTTTCAAATTCTGTCTATCCCTCCTTTTAAAACTTACCTATCCCTATTTCCGTTTCTATGGGCTCACACTTTCTAATGTTTCAGCTAGATAATCTGACAAGAAACTAGTACTAATGGGCTAATAAATATTAATGAATTATAATGGGGACATGCACTTACTTGCTCTCACAAAGTAACATTTGGGGTATGCATGATTTTTTTTCTAGAAATAATATCTTATTTCCCACTAGAATATGAACAACATGAGAGCAGGGTATTTTTGCCTCTGGTTGAGTTGACTGATATGTCCCAAGCCCTGAAACAGTGCATGGCAGATAACATATGCTCTTTAAAAATATAAATAAATAAAGAGTAACAATAACAGTGAAATTTTTCAAAAGAAGAGAAAAGGGTAGGAGAGATTTGTGAACAAGCCTATTTTCCACTGCTTCTCAGTTTTGGGTATAAGGACTGCCCCTAAGGCAGGGTGTGTGTAGTGCTGATTTCATCAGCATTTTGATGGTACCCATATAACATTTAGAAATCAAATCAGGATACCATACAGGGAAAGGAAAATGCTATTTTGCTGATTAGCCATTTTCCCTGAGGAATCAAACTTTTAAGGGAGCTTTGTCTCCCTTGTTTGATTTCTAAGATAAAGGCTATTGCAACACTAGCATGAAATGAGGCATATTTTAGCAGTTATGAAAACTTCAGAAAACTAAAATCAAGTCAGTCTCTTGGCAAAAATATAATAAGATTTTGTCATTAGCATCATCGGTGCTATTAGCCCTCACTCCTCCGTCTTCTAGCTAAATATCCAAAAACACACTCCCCAAGTCTCTAACTCTCTCATGGCCCTTCAGGTTATCAATATTTTCTGTGACTTTTTTTTCCCACAACCAACTATGAACATTAAACAGTAGTTTAAAAGGGTATAGCATTGGGAGTTTCACCTATCAGGAAGGTGGTGATGAATAATGGTTTCTGTGTACTGTACCCCCATTTGATCAATACCTGTTTTTTCGGAGATCACCAGAACCTTTCAGGCCACCTCATCCCAAGGCCCTTTGTCAATGCACTCTATACCTGACCCCTCTGAAGCTTCCAGTGCAGTTGAAAACAACCTCCTACGTGGCACCATGTTCTACCGATTTTTCTTCTGTGTCTTTGGCTTCCTGTTTTTCTGTTACGTTTCTGGCTCCTCCTTCTTACCTGATCTCTAAATGCTGTACTCAGGACTTCTGTCTACATATTCTTCTATTTCTCTATCTCCCCAGGTATTCTTATTCTGTCTTAGGGCATGAAGTTAAAAATGAATACTTGTAAAATTCTCACGTTTTCATCTCTAACTCTGCTTTCTCTTCTAAACTGTGGCAATCTATAACAGATTGCCCTCTTGGATAGTCCTCTTAGATGTCAACTGAAGTATTACAAATATTAACATGTTCAAAACTGAACTCAGTCTCGTCTCCCCCGTAAACACACTCTTCCTCCTCTAATTCTTCTGGCAGAAAACAGAAAATTATCCTTAATGTCTGCCTTTGCCATAAATGCATATAGAATGCACTCTATAAATGCGTGTTGAATGGATAAGAGAGGGAGGAGCTAGACTGGTCATCTGAGCAACCTGAAATCACAATATATAGGCAATCTCAGTTCTACAAACATACATTTAACTGTGTATTCTTAGACATTTAATTTAGTAAGAGATGCAAAGTTTCCTTTTGCTTTAAGTTAAGAATATCAACCCATGTTGGTAGAGTACTATATTTAAATCTTTTTTTTTATCCCAAATAACCTTGAGGGATAGGTATTGTGTTTCTCATTCTCTAGATGATAAAGATGAGGCTTAGAGAGTTTAAGTGACTCTCTAAAAGATACCCAGCTAGTAATTTTTAGAGCTGGGATAGGAATTGAATTTTTTTTTCTTTTTTAAATATATGATTCCAGGCCATTGTAGGATTATATATTTTTTATTATATAAAATGAGGTCAACGGGAGATTAGCCTCAGTTTCTTCATCCATAGAATAAGGGTAATAATATCTACCTCAATGCGATAATTAAATGAGATAATGTATGTAAAGCACTTAGTACAGTGATTGGGCCATGGTAAGCCCTTGTGATGGACTACAATTTATTAATGTGAGATTTTAAACCTCTTCCTCTATGAAATGTGAAGCAATTAAAGGATTTTGAGCAAGATAGTGATACAATGAAAGCCACTGTGGGAAAGATTAGTCTGTCATTTGTGGGAAGGTTGTATTAAAGCAGAGAGTAACTGGAGACAAAGCAAATGGTTTAAGGACTATCATAAGAGCTCAAGCACAAGGGGCCACTTGCCTCAACTTAAGTGGTGGCTGTGGGAGACTCCTTTACCAGGTTGGGGTGAGCTTGCAGGAGTGCAGCCGCAGAAGAGGAACGCCAAAGTTGGAAATCTCGGGGCTCAGGCAGAGTAAGCAAGGGAAGTCAAAAGGAAACCTTCAAGCAAAGAAAAAGGAGAGTGTCAAATCTGTAATGGAAGTGGGAGTGCTGTGTGTCAAGGAAGGATGGAAAGCCATGTTTGTAGTTTTCCTTCTCAGACCAGATCTTGTCCACAGAAGTGTTTGCATAGTGCTATTATTTTCCAACTATATTAACTGTCACCTTTAAACAAATTCTATACTCTTGACCCCCCTTTACAAATTAGAAGCTGTAGCACTCTAAATCCACATTTAAACATAACAATAATCTTCCTTAGCTGCTGTTACCTTCCAATAGCTGAAATTTCTACTGAAGCCAGATCTGTTTCACTCATCCACAAAAAAGGACCAAAAGCCAGGCTGAATCTCAAGAAAGTCATGTTGCAACAGCCCATGATGGTTCAAGAGAAATGGTTTCGATGTGAGTCTTCATAGTGAGAGAATTCTTATCCCTGTTTAAATGAAACACAACTGAATTTCCTGACACATGGTGGAAGTATGGGATGGTTTAGAAGGTCCATACTGGGTTATATACTAGCATTGCTCAATATAAAAAATAAAGAATGAATGGAGAGATGTTAAAAAGTATTAATTATTCTGGATATTAGAATTGAAGGAAAGAGAGTAAGTAGCACTTTAGAAAAATTTTTAAATCACTTTAAAATAGCCAAGCCATATGCTTATTTGATTTATTCTCATGCCTGGAAAAACTAAGAGAAGCTAAAATACTGCTATGGTTTAAAAATTAAACTTCCTGGAATGAGAATTAAACCTCAGAAGTCAACAACCTGTACTAGGTATGTTACCAAGAAACAACTATTAATAAACTTGTCTTTCAATAAAAGTGTAAAATTTGATATTTTTAAAAAATAGTTAACATAGTATTTTAAATTTCTTTATTGAAATCCATCACCAAACAATAACAAAACTCACAGAGCATTATGGCTGCTCAGTGAAGTAATAACCACTTGGATTAGATTCTCTGCTTCAGCAGAGTCTAGATACATGTACAAGAGTGATATATAGCAAGGCCGGAGATACTGTAGCATGTCTTCACAGCAGACTGAACATCGGAATTGACACTAAACCTTGTGTCAAGATACACACAAAGACTTCCAGACACAGAGTGCACCTGAGGTTATCATCTGTCAAGATTAACAAAGAGTGAATACCTGCTAAAGCAAATAGACTGTGATATAATTGTCATCTCCAAACCGGTGAAAGAAGATTTTTCTTCCCAATTAACATTCAAGTGCATGAAACTGAAATCCATTTACTCATTTTCTGATAATTTATGCAGCAATGTACAGAAATAATAGTCATGGTTACATGGCACATTTATACAATACTTTTCATCCCTAAGGATCCTAAAGCTCTTTACAATTATAGCTAATGTTTGTTAAAGTACTTTTAAGGGGGAGAGCACCACAGACATTCCAAATATTATGATTATAAAAAAGCTTGATACAGTATGTATAGGAACACTTCCCACTCATGAAATTTTTGCCAGTTCTAGTGCAGGAAATAGAATTCCTTTATGAGACTGATGATCCAATGTTTATACAACCTTTTCTTTGAGAAGTTTAAAGTCAACCTCTTATCTACTGTAACCATCTTGGAAATTACATGCAATCTGTTCTACAATTACTTATTTTCAGAATTTTAAGATTGTGAATATCCTTAATAGGAAAAAATCTTTTTTTGTCAACAAAAAGAGTCATTATTTCTAAATTATAGCATAGAAAGAATAATAATGTGATAAGATCATTCTGCTCAGACACAGCAGAGAGTATGTTTTATTATTTTGCTAGCTCTAGCACCTGAACCATCTTTCATACATGAATTCGTGAGCCAACCAAGAGAATGGCATGTACTGGACTTCTCAGCCTCCCTAACAGCAGCATAGACAGATGACCTAGACTGCCCAATCAGACCAAGTACCTAGATTTTGAACAGAAAGCCAAGGTCATGAAAAAATAGGTACTACATAGAAATCCAGTCTGGTAGATATCATTCTGCCTTACCCAGTTTTCAGAGGCAGCAGTAGCCTCATCCAGATTTTGGAGGCAGCAGTATTTTTAGTAGCAGGGCCCAGGGGCAAACACAGCTAGAATGGAGTGAGGGCATCTGTGCCCATTGGTAGGGACAGTGGAGTTATCATAGGACCAGTTCTACAGTGTGAGTTGTGGATTTTATTTTATTTCTTCAATATAATAAATTGAATGTAATTTATTATACATATTTATTATATGCATATAAAGCAATCTAACCTCCAAGCCTGGATCCTCAGCCCTCCTGGAGATTACATGAGCTACTTGCTGTCTTGTAACAAACTACTTTTCTGCTCAAATTATTAGAGTGGGTATCTGTAGCTTACAACCCAAATCCCTAACTGATCAATACACTGATGATGCTTTAATCACTTTAAACCAGTAGTTCTTAATCTGGTCAACTAACTGTAGTATATGACTTCACTCCTGTTTTTTTTGTCTTTCTATAAAGCAAGTTTAGATGTGACAAAGCTGTCCAGTTATGGTTTCTACTTTGTTTTTATTTGGTTTGATTCTCAGTGTGTGTGTGAGAGAGAGAGAGAGTGCATGTGTAATCATTTGACCCTTCCTTGGATCTAATAAATTTATTGCTAGAACCAGGAACCTCCCTAAAGTTGCCTAAGCAAAATAGAAATTAAGATGCTTATTGAACATAGGTGTGCATTCTACTAGTCTATGTGTTTTTGTATTTATTAAAGGTTTCATGCTAATTTTCAAAGACAATTCAGTAAGTAGTTACATTTTAGAAGGCAGATATTACACCTATAGGAAGAATGAAGAACAGGAAAAAAGATGGCTGTAATAAAATGTGAGCGGCTACTTTGAGCTAAATATTAAATTATCATGGACAGATTCATACTAGTTTGAAAAAGTCTTATATCCCCTACAACTTAAATGAAAGTGAAAATGGTGTGTGCTGAAAAGCTAGGCAAGATGGCTCAAAAGTGGTTCTGGTGATTATGAAGATACTAGTGCCAATGACGCATGAGATGAGCTCTCCCAAAACTGCTGTGTGAAATGAAAGAGTGGAAAAATCAGTATTTCTAAGTTAAAATATGATCTTATATGTGATTTTAATTACATATATGTAGCTAAATTAAAACACTAAATATTTGAGTAGACCAAACTGGGATTAGTATGCTGCGAAAGTTTAAAAGGATATATCCTTTTACTCAATAATTCTATTAAAATTTTTTTAGAACAGTTTTGTATAATATCTAATAATCTAGGCACAGACAAACCTGGGTTCAAATCATGGTTCTGTTGAGACTAATTGTGTCACATGGACAAAGTGTGTTACCTTTCCCAGCCTCCAATTCTCCAGCTGAAAAGGACAATTATCATACTTGCCTCAAAAGGAAGTATTAGGCTTCTGCTTTATGTGCTCACTCAGTCACATGAAGCATTTAGCATAGTACCTAGTGCATAGTAAGTACGTGACAATGTCAGCTATTGCAATGATAAATATTATTAATGTTATTATCCTGCCGCGAAAATATTCACATAAGAGTTTGACATTACATAAATGTCCATCAATAGATAAAGCATTAAATAAATTGTTTCACCCAGTCTTTGGAAAAACAACAAACCATCTAAAAAGTGAAGTGGCTCTGTATGCACTGACACCGATGGAGGTCTGTTATAGATTACTGGTCACTATAAAACACAAGTTGCAAAACAAAATACATCATAGAATATCATATATATATATCTGCTTTCGTGGGTTTATAAATATGTCTGGGAAGTTATATACCTGTTAACATTAGTTGTCTCTGGGTAGTGGAAATGTGAGTGGGAACAAATAAAAGAAGCATTTCACTTTTATTTTATAGATATTTTTCTCTGTGTATGTGGCTTTGTATGCCTTTGTTGACAAAAAGTATGTGTTACTTTTATACTAAATATTGGAGGAAAAAAGTAAACTTTCACAGCCTTTTTATTCAACAGTGACCTTCCAAGTTTCACACCAGTAATAATGCCCATTTCTACCCATAAATTATGCATATGTATAGGCATAGCCCTTTCTAGGCCCAGAATCCTGTAGTAATAACAAGAGTTGTTCATGTATAAGGAAGAGACTCTCATAACTCTCACATATTTTGTTGGCATTTGACCACTCGATAATTTACTTATAGAAAGTTTATGACTCTATCATGCACCATTCCTTCTAAAGACATATTCTTAGTCAGGCAGATTCCTTTTCCTTTGGAATATTACATCCTTGCCCAAGTCAGATCTTCATTTACCTAGGACTAATAATTAACCCTTCATTTTTTCTCAAAATGAATATGCTGTGGATTCATGGAGCTCATGTGTTCAGTCCAGAGGTATTTATTACATGTCAACTCTATGGAAGAAGTTGCCTCTCACAACTCACTTGTGTCTCATGAGTGGTTGGCAACAGAGTAAACTGAAGCTTTCTGGCCACATATGGCTCACCTATTTTAGGCAATGAAATAGAGCCCAACGTAGTAATGTCCTCTGACCAGCAATTATAGTTTAAAGTCACAAACCAGGTAGCATTTAAGCAATGGGTTAATAACACATGCCACTCTGTGCAGATTTATATGATGGATGACTAGAATTTGAAGTAACTGGACAGCTGTCTGAACAGACTATTTCGTTGTATGTGAAGGGATGCCATTTCTAACTATGATGATAATTAGAGTAGATGAAATGCATAAATCAGGAGAGTTTTTTATAGCATTGGTTTGGGGGAACAATTTTTAACCCTCCTTATGGGCTCAGTGCATTGGATTAGGAGCCAATGCATGATGCTATAATAGGAAGGATATAATATTCTTGTTTCAAGTGCTACATGATATGTTTTTCTTTTATCTGAATTCAGAGTAACACACAATGAAATAATAACATTGTGTTGCAATCAAGGGCTTGAATAAAATGTTCCTTATATTATTATTTGTATTATTGCTGTTGTTTTTGTTGCCATTCTAGCCATGTTATTCCTATAGTTCAAGGAAGTACCTTTTGCCCTATTTTTTTGATATGTCAGATTTATAATACTTCTCTTTCAGTTATCTTTTGCTGTGTAACAAAATTCACCAAATCCTAAAGACTTAAAACAACCACCACAACCACCATTTGTTACCTGTCATTATTGTGGGTTGTTAGGGATCAGCTCAGTTGTAGTTAAGTGGTGGATAGGGCCAAATTCATAAGGAGGCTTGACTGAGATTCTAGGAAGGTCGGGCCTCTCTGCATCACATTGCAGTCTGAAGGCATCTTCTCTCAACATGGCTTTTCTGTATGGTCTCTCTATGTATTCTTTCCATGTAGAATCTCCAGAAGTGCAGCCAAACTTCTTATACGGTAGCTCAGCACTCCCTAAAGTAAGCTTTCCGAGAGGGAAGAAACAGAAGTTGCTAGTCTTCTTAAAGGCTGGGCAAGTGCAAGCAAGGCTTCCATTCTGCCGTATTCTGTTGGTTAACCCTATGTTAAGGCCGGCACAAATTCACGTGCGAGGGCATTTAGCAAAAACATAGATACTAGGAGTTCATCAGGGGCCATCTTTGAAGACCAGTCACCACAATATCCTTTATGGAAGGAAACACAGTAATGTTTTTGTGGCCTGACCATTGTCTCCATTGACTCTGGCTCAAAGTTCCTACTGGACTATAAATTTATTGGTAATCAATAACAATGTTTTACATTTCGAGCCTAGTGTTTTGTGTCTACTAGTATCTCAATAAAGTTTAAATTATTCATTCGTAAAGCCTATTGCTACTCCTTATCTCCCGGATGTCTGCTCCTTTATCCCTACTACCTAGGTTCAGACTGCATTATACGATAAAATGTAGTAGTTAATTAGTATGAACTTTGAAGGAGGATTTATCTGAGTTCAAATCCCAGATCTACCATTCAATAGGTATATGATTTTGGCTAAGTTAATTAGCATTGTAAAGTTTTTCTTGTGTGTAAAATAAATATTTTATTAAGATAATGCCTACAAAGTGATTTGTGTAGGACCCAGGACTTATAAAATACTCAGTAAATGGTAACTGTTAGTTTTTCTCAGTTGTAAACCTGTAGTATTTCCTAAGTGTTCTACTTTCTCCAGACTTACCTACTTATAATCTACAGTGATATTAAATGCAATGGCCCCCAAAACAAATGAAAGATCATATAATTTTTATTCTCCCAAAATTCACTAATTCTTTCTCCACAGTCTAGTTTAAATTTTCTTCTACTCCTCTTCTAAAATACAGCCAAACTGATTCAACTAGCATTTTCCAAACCACCCAGGTGTGTATCCCCATATCTCTTTTAGATTTCTTTTGTTATTCTCTCTACCTAGAATTTCTCACTCCTTCCATACTGCCCCAGCTAAACGAAGTTGTAATGATTTGGTTCCTAAAAATTTTCAAGAAATATATATCTAAGAATTGCCCAAATGGTTTATTGTGAGCACAAACTCAAATGCCTGCACAAATTTGAAGATGTGCATGGCCCAGGTCAGGAAATGGTTTGCATCACTTCCATTCACATTCTACTGAAGAGGATTAAGTCATATAGCCTAAGTGCAAAGAAAGCTAGCTTTCAGGCCCCCAAAAGGGGACAGTATGTTTTGGCACACAGGTAGCAACTTCTAACAGGTCATGTATTAAATAAATGGCACAATCCAGATGTAAGAAAACAGTAAGTTGTAAGGACTGTGACAAACTAGAAAGCTCTTGATCCTAATCACAGGTAGCGTTAGTCAGTCTAACCAACTTTTGCTACGGAGGAATGATTGTCAGGTCCAACCAGACCTTATGATTTTTCAAGAAAAAACAAAAAACAAATTTCGTATGTGAAATATCCATTAAAAATATAGGTAACAAATATTATGTGGGCCAAATAACCCATCTCCTGACTGAATTTAGCCAGCAGGCAACTGGTATAGGAAGTCTGCTTTACACATTGACTCTGCTAAATTTTTGGAACTTCACACGTTATTTTCCCTGAAGGTTTGATTCATGTAGAGATTCTGAGACAAACTGTAAGAGAATTGGGCATTATAAATCTGACTCAGAAGAATATTGCCTAAATTCTCTACATATTTTGGAGAACAAACTTAAATTTTATATGTTCTTTCTCTTTTCTACCTGCTAAACATGCTATGGTATTAGTACTTATATTTATTTGAATATCTCACATTCTCTGGGCATGTGGTAGAACTTAACTTTCCCATATCCTTTGGAGTCAGGTGTAGCCATGTGACTTGTTAGGCCAGTGAAGTAGGACAAAAAGTGACTTATCCCTTGCAGGAGGAAGTTTATGACCCACACTGTACTTTGCTTTTTTTTCCTCTCACTTTTCCTCATTGTGACTGGCAAAAATCTGGATTTTGGCCGTTTTGTCAGCCTGGGGTCTAGAGTGACAATGAACCAGAACAGAGCTCCTGGCAACCCACAGCAGATGCAACGCATGAATGAAGAAGAAAAAATGTTATTCTAACCCAGCAAGATTTGAGGGTTGTTTGCACAGCATAATTTGACCTATCATGATTAATTTCCTCGTTAATGGCCGTGTTTCAACAACTGCTAATTATTTGGATGAGGGATGATAAGGGTTTGGATTAGGAATTACAAGGCTTGACTTGAAGTCCCCTAAAAGGGAGATGGATAAATTGTGTGAAGCTTGGTCACATGACTTCATCTCTGATCTTCAGTTTTGTCATCTGTAAAGTGAAGGATTTGGTACTTGATAATTTTAGAGGTTTTTTCATTTACGGATTCCTCCCAGAATATGAGTTTAAAGTCTACCAGCAGTGACTTGTGTACCCTTCCTGAATGATAAATAAGTCTTTACTGATGTACTAACTAACATTGAACCGTACGCTAAGTTATGGTAATGATTTATTCATTATATTTTTTATTATCACAAGTTTTGGATATATTTAAAATTATTAGATATGAAATTTTTGAATGCAGGATGGGTTCCACTAGACATAATTCAAAAGCAAAGACACTGAACCTCAAAAAGATTAAGTGACTTACTCCAATCGCAAACATACTTAGTGGAAAAATCTAGAACCTAAACCTAGTAATTTCTGAGCATACGTTCTTTCCTTATTACCATATTTGCAATCTAATTTGTATTTCCTATAGAAGGCTTTATTTATTTTATTTGCTTTTAATTTTTGCCCTGCCAACATAGTGCAATTAGGATGGTTCTTGAAGACCATAGGTCACTTTACACCGCCCACTGAGAGAAATATGCAAAAACACTTGGAGAATTCTCCCGGCTTTGAAAAAAGCAGAACATTTCAATATGTCTTTTAGTGGAGGAAAAAAAATGAGAGAAGCAAGTTCAAGATGAGAAATCACTAGCCAGCAAAGCGTATTGTGATAAATCAGCCATAACATGATTATAGCAACTTCCTTGGGAAAGAAATCAATGCTGAATCAGACTTGGATAGACCAGGGGCATCAAATGGAGGTCAAAGGTACTTCTCCATCTTGAAATTGGATAATTATTACTGTTATTATTGTCAGTTGCTATAATATAATACTGGGAGAAATATACAGAGTCCCAGTGCTGCATTTATTGGCTGGCTAGACAAGTTAATCCATTACATGAAAATAAATTCAAGCATATTACTTCATCCAAATATCAAGTGAATTAGAGCAATTTGAACAAAGCTACCTGTGAGTCTCCTTTAGATTTTTTTTAAATAAGCAGGAAAAAACATAAAGCAAATAAGCAATTTTGAAAGAAGAAATCACATGCCTTTCTTTTGTTTTGAGAATTGGGCGATAAGGCTTGCTTTAATAGAAAGTATAGCAGGTTGGAAATCTGAAGAGATGGATTTGAATGTCTGCTTTGCCACTTTACCATCTACTGTGCCATGCAAGCCAAAACCAGGAAGTATCTGAGAGGCCTATTTTTCTCTTATTCCTAACATTCAGTCAGTAGCCAAATTTTCCTGTAGTCCTAAAATCTTCCCCCTCCTTTCCATTCTGCTCCCACTGCCTGCACTTGCTCTTTAGCCTTCCTGCACGTATTTCCACACTAGCCTCTTCTTTGATCTCCCTGCCTCAGCCTCACTCCCATGTTTCTAGTACATTCTCCTGAAGCTAAGCCAAGTGTTCTTTCTGAAATGAAAATCTAATCATGACATTCGTGGCCTTTAAAGTATTCAATGGCTCCCCGTCACAGGGCTCCCCGTCTATAGATTAGGGCTGTCTGTCTTTTCTTTGTCAGACATCAGTAGAACTGATTATCATGCAAATTCATTTTTCATTTTCTACTTAATATTTAGTAATTGATCTTTATTGCCCTTATTGGACTCTCAGTCCTCTGCCAGTGAGATCTTTTTACTTCAAAAGTCCATCTTGGGTTGTGGGTGGGGTGTGGCGACAGAGGTTCTTTAGCAGACAGGCTATGTGAGCACAACCAGATCATTTGCAGCTACGAGAAGGTGCATGAGCCCTTGGTTATAGCATCAACTAAAACCTTTCTATTTTCATTTAAAATATTGAGAGAGGACCTTCCTCTGTGCTTCAATAATAATGTCAAAAAGCACATGCATAAATTCACAGGAATATATATGTGTGTGTGTGTGTACATATATAGGGGTGTATGTGTTGTGTGCTCTGCATAACAACATTTAATCTAACTACGGACTACATGTCCCATAGGATTAACACCATAACACCATATTTTTACTGTACCCTTTTCATGTTTAGCTATGTTTAGATACACAAATACTTACCATTACATTACAGTTATCTCCAGTATCCAGTACAGTAGCATGCTATACAGGTGTGTAGCCTAGAAGCAATAGGTTATACCACATAGCCTAAGTGTGTAGTAGGCTACACTATCCAGGTTTGTTTAAGTACGCTCTATGATGTTCAGACGATGACAAAATCACCTAATAGCCCATTTCCCAGAATGCATCCTCTTCTTTGAGCAATGCGTGATTGTTTATACGGTAGTCACCCCTTATCCTTGGGAAATACATTCTGAGACTCCCAGTGAATGCCTGAAACCACAGATATGACTGAACTTTATATATACTATGTTTTCTTGTATAAATACATATGATAAAGTTTAATTTTTAAAGTAAGCACAGCAAGAGCTTGACAACAATAACTAATCATAAAATAGAATAATTCTAACAATAAACAGTTACCTCTTCGTATCTGTGGGAAATGGTTCCAGAATCACCATGCCCCACAGATACCACAATCCACAGATGATTTTACATAAATTTCTTACATAAAATGGTGTAGTATTTGCATATAACCTATGTATAACCTCCCATATATTTTAAATCATCTCTAGGTTACTTATAATACCTAATACAATATAAACTCTATGTAAATAGTTGTTATACTGTATTGTTTAGGGAATAATGACAAAAAAATCTGTACATGTTGAGTGCAGGTGCAACCATCCTTTCTTTTTCTGAATGTTTTCGATCTGCAGTTGATTGAATCCATGGATGCAGAACCCCTGGATCAGGAGGGCCAACTGCACTGTAATAAAAGTTATGTGAATGTTGGCTCTGTTTCTCTCTGTCTCAGAATATCTTATTGTACTGTAACCATCTATTTTCAGACCACAGTTGACCATGGAAAGAGAAACCATGGAAAAAGGGGAACTGCTGTATGCATACTATATGTGGGTGTGCACTTGTGTGTGTATCTAAAGTATGGTAGCTAGTCCATTCTTGAAAACATAATTTATACAAGTTACAATGATGGAAGGAAATAACGAATTTGTGAGAGGAAAGGCCAAAGCCTGTGACTCCATGCTCTAGAAAAACTATTAACAGATTATGAAGTCCATTCATTTAAATAAACAATAGTCTTGACCTACGTGGCAGAATTCTCTTCTGTCTCTTGATCCATCTAAGTGCAAATGTAGCACAAATCCAATGCCCTAAGGGCTCTCTTCAACCAATGGAATAAATAAATTAGCAGAGAAATGACCCAGCCTTCCATTCTTAGGTAGAATGTTTATGTAATCTACTTGTATCTAAGAAGGTTTTCAGTGGGTTTGGGCACCATTTGTCCACAAGGGCACCTAGCTTAGTGTCTACTCCAGTGGTTTTCCCCATCCCTCTCTCCCTCTGACTGCTGTGACCGCCTCCCAGACAAGCTAGCAGAACCCAAAGTACAGGCACTCAGACTATGGCAAACTTCATTAATTAGTGATCTTTTGTACTAAACAATTTATGATTGATTCTATGGCTAGGCATGTAAGATGTTATCATTTAGTGATCCACAGTCTTAGAGGCTACATAGTAAAAAAGCTAGGACAATTGATACGAAAAGGAATTTCAGGAAATTTCCTTAAATTGTGCTTAATTAGTGGTTGATATCATTCCAATTTGCTCTTCAGAATAATTTTATCCCAGGAATATATGCATATTTTAATTATTCATAAGTATTACTTTATTTTTACTACTAACTGCCCCTAAAGTCAAAACTCTTTTGAAATAAGAGAGCCCTGTATTGTGAAGTGGGTACTGCAGTTGCCCTTTAAGGCTATGTTTCTCTATTTGTATATCATTCAAATGAATAACAATAGTTTTATAAGGGTTACTGTTACCTAGCTACTAGGAGCTTTTGATTTTAGCACCATGCAAAAGTTTCTATCTACTTCTGAAAATAACTGCACTTCTTTATAGTAATTGTTCATCTTCAAAGACTATCAGGAAGGTGCATTTTGCTATCTCTGTGGAGAGGAAGGTGTGTAGATTTATACAATTCATGGATATTAAAACAGGATACTCCCTCCTCTACATAAAATATCAGTTCTAGTGCAGTGGTATCTATTTCTTATATAAAGCATATTTTATGTAATAAAGGTTAAGTATCAACATGTGTAAATTAAGTTTGGGTTAACCAGATTTAGTTTAGTTTGCTTAAAATAATCATTCTTTGTTCGTATTTACATGCATAAATACAAACATTAAGAAAGAAAAAAAAACTGAATATAATGCTTCAATATGATTCAGTGACAAATTCCTGAAAGTCTTATCTTCTTTATTAGGATAATGAAGCAAAACAAATAAGCACTGGCTTCTGCTCCTAGCATGTGGATTTCTAATACGGAGGGAAAAGAAGTAATGAATGCAGATTTTATTTACTAAGCTACCTACATACTTCCCAGGGATATGGCAGCCAAGGGGAAAAAAGAAATACAAATATTTTGACTTATTTGCTAGTTTGTGATAATTAATATTTAGTTGTCTTCCTTCTCTTGTTTTTAATATATTATTCATCTTGATACATGTGTTGATGTGTGTGTGTATTTAATTCAACAAATATATTGAGCATCTACTATGTGAAGGTTCACTGATATGTGCTAGAGGGAATACAAAGGTGAATACATTGCAAGTCTTATCCTCAAGGAATAAGATTAAGAATAATAATAGATTAATTAGAGGAGATTTGTCTTTGTGTTCATGTAGAACTTAATCCAGCCTGAACTCACATTTGGAAGCAAACCTGGATCTTACAAGAGGCTATTTATAGTTTTAATTTATCCTTTATTATGTGACTGTTCTTATATTTGCTGCAGAAATATTAATGTGTTTGATTATTACATACTATCCCTGACGCCACCAGTATGTTATAAAGTATATGCATATATGTACCAAATTACCTTTCTATGATCTAAAAAATTCTGACTTCTGAAATGTATCTAGCCCCATAGGTTTTGGATCCAGGACTGATACTGACTGGTTGTAGGTGACAGTGGGCAGCATTCCAGCCCACCCTTCTACACCTGGGGCTCTGTTGGCCTAGGGGACGGGGGACGGAGTCTTTTACAAATTTGCACGAAGAAGTTCTTTCCTGACCAGGCCCTGCCTGGGAAGGGCACAATGGGGCATCAGGAAATACCTTTTCTTAACATATTTCGTGAAGATTAGCTGAGACTTTGTAGGAGATTAAGTTTGAAGTCAGAGTGATCATGAATCTGATAGGGGCAGGGATTTGTGAAGAAGATTCAACAAAGATTTATGAAGAATGCTCATGTAATAACATATTCCTTGAAAGCATCCATCTAATGACAAGGGCAAAAAAGTAGGTGGAAAATAAACAGAGAGCAAGAGCTACCATGGCAGAAAACTCCCCTTTACTACTCAAAACATTATGAATTGAGCATTCTTATTACTCGGCATTTTACAGACTAGAAAATTAATATTTAGAAAGTAATTTGTTTTGGCCACATACCTGTAGTCTGTGATGGCAGAAATCTAACACAGGTTCATACCAGTTTAAAGCCAGTGTGCTAACCACTATACTAAATTGGATTACTAGACTGGGAATATGGTAAATCCGACTTCTGGTGCTAAAATGCAAGTTCCCCACAGCAATTATTGCCCCTTAGGACTACAGAGTAGCCAGGACCAATAACAAAAGCAAAACCAACAAAACAACAACAACAAAAGCACAATGGCAGAGAATAGTTTCAAAAGAATTTTTTGTGCTTTGTGCAAGAGAACACAGCTCGGCTTATTGAAATTCTAACTGGGATTTCCTGCTTGGTTTCCCTACCCCTATAATATAGCGTAGTAATATAGAAGTCAGTTAACTTCCCTGCCCTCTGACTCCTCAATCTTTTAAATAAAGTAATTGAAATAGCGACATTGTTTTCCTTCCAGTTCTCATAAATGTACAAGTCTCTCAACAGGGCCATTACTTGAAAAATATAGGACAGGCTAGTTTGAAGTCTCATGAACAGTTTCCACTCATTTTTCCCACATTTTAACATCTTTGGCACTTCCCCTTGTGCTTTCTATTTGAATCTGTTGGCTCTACTCTCTGTTGCAGAACTGTTCTTTTTCTGAACTACCCTAGTTTTGCCATCAGAGTATTTCAGTATGTACAAACTCTTGCATGATATTTATTTTTTATTTCCACAATTGAATTAAATTTAACTTGCAGTTGTATTCCAATGTCCATTTGATTTTCTGTTTTTTAATTATTGCTTTCAAAATATTGATTTCTTTCATTCATTCATTTATTCACTCAATTTTTTAAAAATTTATTGAGCTGCTACACTGTTCCAGGAAGTCTGAGAAGTATTCAAGATATAAGGATGAATAAATCATAATCTTTAGAAGCTAATAGTTTAGTTAGGTGTCTAAATTAGCAATTTTCAAGACAAGTAGTTTTTAGTACAGGTATGTATAGAGTAAGAAAGATACAAGAAAGCATATTTTTTAACTCTCTTTTAACGGATCTTAAGAAGGTATCCAGAGTTAATAATACCTGAGCTACGTCTGGAAAGGTAAGTGAGATAAAGTTGATAAATAAGGACAGAAAGGACATTTCAGGTAGAAAGAGCATTTTTCTTTGTTCTATAATTTCAGGCACCCCCATTTTTTTCCTTACCTTTATTGGAAGACTGTTCAAAGTAGTGAATTAATCTTTGTTTTTCATATTTTCCATTAAAATTAATTACAGAGAGTATGCTGAAATGACTACCATATGTAAGCCATTCAGTTAATTTGCATTCTCTTAAATTTTTATTTGTTATGGAAACTAAATAAGAAATGGATAGTGTGTCTTGGTTAAGTTATTTAAATGCTATGAATTAATGTCTATAAAATAAATTTCCACTGTTAAATCAACTGTACCACCAATAAAAATCTCTACTCTTATCCCTTATTTAAACCTCTTAGTTGCAAGCAACAGAAATGCACTCTGGCTGATTACTTGGATTATTAAAAGAAGTTTGTCTCTCTCAAAGAATTTCTAGGGAAAAAAAAAGAACTAAGTTTAAATCTATACTTTTAGAAGCAATGCCACAAATTCTACCATAGGATTAGTCTGATGAGAAAACCCTTTGCTGTTGCCATAGAGTTCTAGCTATTGCAATGTTAAATTCTGTTGTAGACATTTTGGCCCCCAAAACTTAGTAGTCATCCTATGAGTAATGAAGGTAAGCTTCATAGAGGAGGAAATTCTTTATGGTTTTTACAGATGTATACGTATATCAAATCATCAAGTTATACACCTTAAATATGTATGTCTTAATCCATTTTCTGCTGCTATAAGAGAATATCTCAGACTGGGTAATTTATAAAGAAAAGTTTATTTGGCTCACAGTTCTGGAAGCTGGGAAGTCCAAGAGCATGGCACTAACACCTGATGAGGGTCATCCTGTGGCAGAAGGCGTTACATGGCAAGGAACTACATGCATGAGACACAGGGAGAGGAAGGGGGCTGAATTTATCAGAAGCCCACTCCAATGATAACCTGCTTCCCCAAGAACGGCGTTAATGCATTCATGAAGGCAGAGCCCTCATGGCCTAATCACATCTACTCTAAATACTATTAAAGTGACAATTAAATTTCTAACATATGAACTTTCGGGAGCTACATTCAAAGCATAGCAATATACAATAAAAAAAGTTTTTAGTCTGAGAAAGAGAAGGCATCATAAACAAAGGAACTGAAGCCAGAAAGAGAATATTATGTTTAGGAGTCTAAGAGTCTTATTTTGTTTATGTCTTATTGTTAACATTTACCATGGTCGTCCTAAGTATTTATTTTAGTACATTCATTCTTAGTTTTTGAAAGCCTATTAAGACAATTTTTTGTGAATATTAATATCTTAATGTCATTAGATAAAGCAAAAATATCCCTTTGATAATCCAAAGGTAATCAATGATGTAAAAGTTTTTTTTTTAAAGCAATTGAAGTTGTTCTGCTACAATGTGTTTTTGTAATGTAAATTACTCATAAATGGTTGGTAAATAGGGGAGTGCTGTCATGTTAATGTGGAAGTCACAATTTTTCCAGCAAGCTATTGATTTTCACCATCAAGCAGCAGCAGCTGAATGCAAAGCATACCAGCAAAGCTAAAGTAAGCAAGGAGCAAAGAAATTGAATACTGTCCACAATATCCTTAGTTCCCCTTCACTCAGTTTGGTCATACACTTTGTCTTAGAAGTGCTTTCCCCCAATATTTGTGCATTTTCACCTTGTCTCCATAATTAGCAGCTTCAACATTTCCCTACATCTTCTTTTATCAAATTGCCTATATCTTTTTATTTTTAAAGTAAATTCCTTTATTTGTAATAGCATTTCTTTACATTTTAGAAATTTAACATATCCTTGTTTAAAGTGTGATATTTTAAATAAATTTTATTATTTTTGTTACTAGTCTGATTATGTTTTAAAAGTTCTGCCCAACCCCATTTCCTCCATGCTTGGTAGTTTTAATGTGTGATTTTTTTCAGAATTCTTATATTGTGTATTTTTGGTAAACTGTTCTTAGGAAGAAAAGTCAATGAAATCATTCATGAAATATTTTCAAGAACATCATGTAGAAGGGAGAAAGCCTTTCCTCGCAATTTAAACAATAATACATGAAAAAAAAATTAAGAAGAAAATCTACTTGCCTTCATTTCCTAGGCAATCCAGTTAATCTACTATTCGCACAAATGCTTTCAGCTAGATCTTTTCCCCCCGTAAGGCTATAGCCAGTGCCAAAGTGTAGAGTACAAAAACAAATAGATGTTAGAACAGTGAATAGTGATGCAGTCCATCAATTTGTTTTGGTAATTGGCACATCCCATGCAATAAACTTCTGGCACCATTTGAATTCAGCTGTTACTCTTATGTTACATTTTCTCCTGTATTGTCTGTTGCTTCTTATCTTTCCAACTATTAATAGATGACAAACTACTTAAAGGAAGAGACACATTTTTTATGTCTACATTTCTTATTACCTAGAAAAGTATCAGGCAGATATGGGTATCTGATATGTGTTTTCTAATTGATTGACAATAATTTGGGCTGACTTGCATTAAACTTTGAAAAAAAAATTATTGAAAAGAGTTGACTTTCAACATTTGAATTAAAAGTTGACAAATCAAAGAGAAATAACATGACCCGTCATTCACTCCTACATAAGAGACTTTGTGGTTAACTCCTTGGGAAGGTGGTTTCCTTTTAGAAAATATTACTTGCTTTCTTATTTTGTTTCTACTTTGATGGGTCTAAACACTGCTAAGGTTGAAAATTTCAAAGAGCAACAGAAGAGTATTATACTTCCTCTGTGTTGACAATTTTTTTTTTATTATAGACAAATGATTGCTTCTGAGGTTGTTGGCCCGAATCACATTTCTACTTGGTATAAAGGCTTTTCGTTTTTTTCAATCCCCATGGTAGAAGAAAAGAATGCTTGTCCTTGGTGGCTGTATATTTTCATCAAGCCAAGAATCTTAGCTTCAGAAAATAATTAACACAGCAATTATGACTTTTGCAGGTGATTAAATTGCTGAAAACAGAATTATTGACATAGTGTATCATTCCTTTCAGAAGTGAACTAGTACCATTCCCCATACCCTTCCCAGTCTTCTGCTTGGTTATATTTATATTTTTGCTTAAGCGCAAATAGGACAATTATATAAATATATATGGTCTAGGTAAGTGTATATGTTTCTCAGTCGTGATGTTGATGTCTCTCATTCTTATTTCTAAGCACTGCTAGGAAATGTCACATTATTTTGGATTGCATCTGTATAAATGGGGAAATACTGGTGAGAATACACCTGGACTTGATGATGTGAGGTTTCACCAATTATTTCAATACACATTTCAACCTTGTGATACTTCTTGTTAAAAGTCCTTGAAAAGAGAGATTATTTGACAGATTTAAGTCTGTTTATTGTATTCCAGAGAAACACAGATGGGCTTCACTGGACAAATATAATACCCAAATGGTTAGTTGCATTGGCATATACACTTGAAGGACTCTTAACAATTTAGTGATCCATATATAGCTACAAATAAGGAGAAGAGGAAACAAAATAGAATGGTTTCTAATAGCTGTTTTGAATTTCACTGAAATTTCCCCAAAATCATAAGCTAAAATTCCCAGTTAGGTAGTAAATGCAGAATTACATATCTTTATAGTAGCAGTTGTCAGTAGTGAACTTTCCTAAGCACTGATTTTTCCCGTCATAATGCATATCTCCAAATTTTCTGAGAACCCCATAAATTAGAATAACTAGGAAGAAATGAGTTACTAATATGTTATTTGTTAAGGTTACTATATCATGATGCTTTGAAATTGACACATGAATGAGTCATTTTGTAAAATTCTCTGCAATTGTCTCTATTTTCTTTTAGCTTTAAACGTTCTACCAAAGGAAAGAGCAGAATACCTTTGAAAACTTAAAATCTTTCTATCTCGAATTCCTCAAGCATCACTCAATGCCAGTATCAATGTATCATGTAATCCATGGCAGCCACCAAACAAGTACAGCATTCATAACTTTCGGTGTTCTATGAACCATTCTGTCAACTCCAGCTTCTGACCTGGCCTGTAGATAGAAGTTCTAAATTTAAATATTATATAACAGTTTAGTTAAGTTTTTATTTTTTTTTTTTTGGTATTCCATTTTATAATGCAGATTATGTCTGATAATCATTAAGTACCTTATCTCTTAACGCAACTTGGTTCACCGTTTGTTTTCTGAACCATAGGTTGGAACAGAATGAATAAGTAGAAAAAATAATGACACTAAAAGACTAGAGGCAGATGGAGCCCAAAGATAAAGGGGACGAATTTTACTTTCTGTATTTGCTCCCTAACCTGAACTTACTTTATATCGGGCACCATTTTTGGATGATTAGCTGCCTAGTTTGATGTTTTGGAGAAAAAGGAACTGTCTTGGGAATCAGAAGATTTGAGTATAAGACCTACTCATTAGTTGTGTGATTAACCTTTGAGTCTCTATGTCTTTTGTTGTTGTTTTTGTTGTTAAAAAAGAAAGTAATAGAAATCCTTCACTTAATGTACTACAAGTGAGATAAATTAAGAAACATACTTTTATTTCACAGGTTGTAAAATGATATCCCACTGATAGCTTTGACTCAGAAGATGAGTTCTCTTTAGCTTGAATACTATCTAAAATTTTTGAATGTTTAATTTAAAAATCAAAGATTTTGCATAAAAATGTGGATACTCTGCCTCTTATAAAAATGCAGAAGTTCTGGAAGCATTGTGCTTAGCTAGGCAGCTGCTGTCCCTCCAGAAAGTGTGTGCTATCCAAGTCACCATTGTCACCACCACTCTCTACTGTTTGCACCCAGACTCCATCACTTATTTATGATATCTACATGACCCTATAGGCTTTTGAATTTGTGATACTTATTGTCACTTTTAGAACTCGTTAGGGTATTAATACAAATATGACAAAGTAGAGTGAAAATGCTTTAGTCACCCAGAGCAATATGAAATAAAATCATGGAGAATATTTTTTTTCTCTTATTAACTAGTGTTTTCTTGAGTGCAAAATGGGGAATAAGAATTTTTAATAATCTTGGCATTTATCCCTTGCATTTTACACCTAATCTGAAACGGTGACATATATCTCTAATATCAAAGAAGTGTGTGATATTTCTGGTAAAGTACAGGGTTATAAGGCAGAATTTGTAAATGCCCACTGAGCAGGAAAATACATAACCCTGTCTTGCAATTTCCCAGAAGACAAGGGTATCGATATTGTCAAATTTAAATTGTTTTATTTTGAACTAAAAGCAAATGTGATTCTGTTTCATTATTATTAAATGCAATTATAAAAAAAAAAGTCTTTGCACAATGAAATATTTGATATCGGTATGATAGCACTCCTGAGAGAAAATGGGCCTGATTCCTAACATTACTGTATTATATTTTTTAGGCAAACACACAAATTTTATTAATTTTACTACAAAGGAAAATGTAAATATATGATGCCTTTAATTATAATGAACAATATGGCTTT
>NW_012134081.1:4374504-4375028 GCF_000956105.1 Propithecus coquereli
TTTGTTTTCTGAACCATAGGTTGGAACAGAATGAATAAGTAGAAAAAATAATGACACTAAAAGACTAGAGGCAGATGGAGCCCAAAGATAAAGGGGACGAATTTTACTTTCTGTATTTGCTCCCTAACCTGAACTTACTTTATATCGGGCACCATTTTTGGATGATTAGCTGCCTAGTTTGATGTTTTGGAGAAAAAGGAACTGTCTTGGGAATCAGAAGATTTGAGTATAAGACCTACTCATTAGTTGTGTGATTAACCTTTGAGTCTCTATGTCTTTTGTTGTTGTTTTTGTTGTTAAAAAAGAAAGTAATAGAAATCCTTCACTTAATGTACTACAAGTGAGATAAATTAAGAAACATACTTTTATTTCACAGGTTGTAAAATGATATCCCACTGATAGCTTTGACTCAGAAGATGAGTTCTCTTTAGCTTGAATACTATCTAAAATTTTTGAATGTTTAATTTAAAAATCAAAGATTTTGCATAAAAATGTGGATACTCTGCCTCTTATAAAAATGCAGA
>NW_012134081.1:4378073-4398385 GCF_000956105.1 Propithecus coquereli
ACTTTATTTCTATTATTATTACATTGTAATATATAATGAAATAATTATACATCTCACCATAATGCATAATCAGTGAGAGGCCTGAGCTTGTTTTCCTGCAACTAGATGGTCCCATCTGGGGGTGATGGGAGACAGTGACATCCGAAGTGTGTTGCTTATATACGGTCTACTCCGTAATCTCATTCTAGTTGTTGTCACTGCAGAAAACCTTGGTTCACAAAGTTAGGATGTTGGGAATGGAAGCAAGCTTTTCAGTGCTTTTGTGGCAATCTTAGGATATTCCACTTTGGCTTTAATCTAAAACGTATGAATTTTTGAAGTTGTCTCAAACATACTTTTAAGACTACTATCGTTTGCGATCTCAATTTGTTGATCCTCTTCTAGCACAGACAAAGTCAATTCACCTGGCTTATCCACAAATGGGTCGTGGATACATTCCTTCTTAGTTCAGGGGTCTTTTGTGGTCTGGAAGTAATACTCAAACTCTTTTGAAAGCTGAGATAGGTGATCATGCATCAGCTGGGAGGAAGAAGGCCCTGGCTCAGTCTCTTTCAAAATCTCTGCTAATGTTTGAAATATGTCAAAAATCCCAATGTTCACTCATTGCCCCCATAATTCCAGTTTGGCTTTGAATGCAGGCATTTTATCTCCCAATTTGAACACAGTCGTTGTTCTCCCCTGAAGTGACTGATTGAGTTTGTTGAGCAGGTTGAATTCACGTCACACAAGTAAGCAAGTTTTGCAACCCATTCTCTGTCACTGAAATGTGCTGCCAGTGGTGACTGTTTCCTAAAAGAAATCTCTGGAGCGGCTCTCATAACTCAAAAACTCTGGCCAGTGATCTACCTTTAGAAAGTCATCTCACTTCTGTGTATAAGGGAAGACGCGTGTGCTTTGACACCTCCTCAGAGAGCTGTGCAAACAGGCATGAGTTAAGGGCATGTACTTTAATGTGGTTAATAATTTTAACCACATCCTGCAAAATGCTGTTTAGTTCAGGTGACATTTTTCGGCTAGCCAGCATTTCTCTATGGATGACACAGTGCGTAGACTCACATTCAGAAGCGACCTCCTTGATCCAAATAGTGAAACCAGAAAGCCTTCCAGTGATGGCAGCTGCTCCATCTGTGCATATACCCACACAAAATAACCAATTCAGTTTTCCTGACATGTAATCATTCAAAGATTTGAATGGATCTGCAGCTGTGGTGTTGGTTGGCAATAACAGTGCACATAACATCCTCATGCACACCCTCCTGGAAAATATATCCCACAAAAACCAGCATTTTTGCCTTGTTGTCAACATCGGTAGACTCATCAACCTGGATTGCGTACCATGGTGACTCTTTAATCCTCTAACAATTGTGCCTCAATATCCTCTGCTATTTCATCAATTCGTCTAGTTATGGTGCTAGCTGAAAGAAGAACATGTGCCACCTTTTGAACTTCAGCGTCTCCTAAAAGTTCACAGCAAATGTCCTTAGCAGCAGGCAGGCTCAACTCTTCACCAACAGTAAACGGCTTCCTAGCTTTAGCAATGCGGTAGACACTAAGAGTGATGCTCTCAGTGCAGACACATTTGATGAAATGATGACCTTCAATAATTGCTTCTGTTCTTTGTGTTCACGTTTTATTTATTTATTTTTTTTTTGCTTTTGAAGAACTCCAAAGGCTTGTCTTATAATGCAGAGTGCTTGGTCTCCATGTGTTGAAGCAGTTTTGAAGGTTTCATGGGTTTGTTGGATAGCCGGTCACCACATATTATATAAAGTCGGCTTGGAGAATGTGAATCACCTGTTACAATGGAACCTATTTTAAGTAGGACTGTTGGTATTTTCTTTTAAATGCAGCTTTCATTTTGTTGGCAGTCTTAGAGTCTTCTTCTGTCTCATCATTAGGTCTTTCCCCCTTTTCAAAGAAGCTCTCCAGCGATGTTTGTTTTTTACTCATTTTTGCTAGGATTAACTTGTGGGCTTACCAAAACTGTGCCTGAGACAAGTGCGCAGTGTGGGAAAGAGGCTCAAATGGAAGTGGTAAATAAAATAAAGGGCAGGCCATTCACGAACTAAAATAATGTTGGATTCTGACTTAAAGCCTGCCACCAGATGCAGCTTAATTATCACTTGCCACTGACTGATAGAGTTTTGATATGAATCTGCAAGCAATTGATTTATTATGGTCTCTGTGCAGTCAGACCTCTCTGCTAATGATAATCCCTATTTGCAGCTGCTCCCCAGCACTAGCATCACCACCTCAGCTCCACCTCAGATCACCAGGCATTAGATTCTCATAAGGAGGGTGTAACTTAGATCCCTCGCATGCGAAGTTTACAGTGGGGTTCGAGCTTCTGTGAGAATCTAATGCCACTGCTGATCTAACAGAAGGGGAAGCTCAGGCAGTGATGCAGGCGATGGGGAGCAGCTGTAAATACAGATGAAGCTTCACTCACTCTCCCGCCGCTCACTTCCTGCTGTGCAGCCCAGTTCCTAACAGGCCATGGACCGGTACTGGTCTGTGGCCCCAGGGTTGGGGACTGCAGCACTAGAGTATGAAGGAACTAATTATACCCATCCTACCTCAGCATCAAATTTTGAATTTCTCCTGTTTTAGTTTGAAGAATTTTTATGCTCTTTTTAAAATGTTATGTGGGTTGGATATGGGACATAGCAAACTGGCTCACAAAGTATCATTTCAAATTTACTTTTTTATTCAGTAACTTTGGGTTTTGAATATCAAAAGTTATTAATTAGCTTGTTTTCTTCTCTGTGATCTAGGGAAACCTTCCACTAGGGCTTAGATACTCCATGTGAGCTGAGAATAACATTGAAAAATAAACACAATGGTTAACATGTCAAATACTTTGTTGCCACAGGTATATGTGTGCCTTTGTGTGCATAACATAACAAAAATGTTCACACTTGTTCCAAAGAATTGAACAGCAAACCCTATGATCTAAGAAACAGTGTTCCTTCGTACTTTCAACAAATAAATGTTTGCATACTTACTTTGCCAAGTGCTAGGAAAGAATGATGCAAAGGGAGGCAAAAATTGTTATTCCTATGGCATAGTCAGAGGAGATGAGCAAAATTAATTAAATAAGCAATTGTATAAGTTCAGACAATCATAAATTATGTGAGGAAAAATCAAATAAGGAATAATGAGATATGGGGGGGGTCTATTTTAGAGAGGGTGTTCAGAGAAAATCTTCCTGAGGAGGTGGAATTTTAGCAGAGGTATGAATTAGGGTAGGAAGAGGCCCATGTGAAGTTTGGAGAAACACATCAGAAGCACCAGTAACTGAAAACACAAAGGCACAGAGGCTACGATGGGTAAGAGAGTCACGTGGTAAGAGGGCAGTGAGCAGGGTTGAGAATAATGGAAGATACACACTGTTGGGCTCATTCCCTCCAACCAAGAGCAGTAACATCAGTTCATCCCAGGTGCCCTACAAAATGATCATTTTCTATATTTTTTTCTATTTCCTCTGACATGAGAAAGATTGAGAAGCGCTGTTCTAAGACATCTTTCTCAGAACAGTTTTATCTGTATGAAGCCTTCATAACATCAACAAGTCACATCAGCTTGTCTTTTAGATCAAAGAATTTTTAAATCAATAAATGAACATACATGATTCTTTGTAAACAATACAAGGTTCCTAACATCAGCTTTTTCTTTTCTCTCCCTTAACTGGGTTATTTTCATTTACTAAAACTTCTGGACATTCATGATTGCTCACAAGTTTCTATTTCTGTTTTGAGGAAGACTTTAAACTCAGAAGCCGTCAAATTGTAGTATTCATTTCAATTTTGCATTCCATATTTTTACATTTGACTGTTAGACAGAAGTCACTTTTTTCCTTTCACTTAAATCAATCTTCTTGTTCTTCCTGATTATAGTGAAAGCTACAGAAGGCCTCATCAATTTGAAAACTGTTTAAACCTAGTTGCTCTTTCAGAAGAAATATCCATTTTCTTCTGTGTTGCAAAGTTTATTAGGTAAGACCTATGTTTACTGTAATGAAAAAAAATAACTTCTTGCTTCAAATTGTTTAGCACTTTTTTCCCTGCAATTTGAAGGTACTTAATCAATAATAGCATGTGTTAAATGCAAAAACTGGTTATGAAATGCCTACATATGGGTTGTATTCACATTTTCCCAAAAGCCATAAACTAAGTGTGCCTCCTTGATTCAAGTAACCTATGACTGTCCCAATTCTACTGCTGACAAGAAACTAAAAAATATATTTCATATTTAGGAGAAATTGACATAATTTGATGGACTTGCACTACTACCTGGCAGCAGGCACACCTGTGGACACCTGCCTTGAGACATATTGTGTTTTAATAGAGCAATAATAGTAGCTTTCTCTCTTCCATGTATGGCAATATTGCTTCTAACCCACAGCAGCAGGCCTATGCTTTGATATTTTTCCCAGTACTCCCAGTTTTTCAAAATCAATTCTCTGAACACCTACTAGGGGCTAGACATCATTTCAGGCACTGAAGATAAAAATATGAATAAGACGTATTCCATTCCTTTTCTGAACTCACAAGAAGTAGGAAAAATGGATTCAGACACAAGTTGTATAATTATTCTCCTTAATAAATTGCTATAGCCAAACTGTGAAAGACAAAGTTATAGAAGTTCAAAGGTTCTATCTGAGAAGAAAATGGTCCTGGGAAAGCTTCCCAGATGTGCGGACCCATGAGTTGTTTCTTGAGGGGTAAGTAGTTTAGTTAGATGGAGAAATCATTTAGAGTCATTATAAATTAGGAAATAGTATAAGAAACCATGAATACCTGGTGTTTTCAAGAGACATCAGTATGGCTGGAAAAGAGGGGGGAAGGAAAGGTTAAAGTCATATTATCAAAGTCACTGAATGCCATGTTAAGAGTTCAGAGTTTTTTCTACAGTCATGGAAAACAGCTAAAGATTTTTGAATTAAAGGGAAATAAGATCAAGGGCTATTATTTCAGAGGTAAACTTAATTAATAGCACCTTGCATTATCTACTAAAGGGGTAAGAGACTTAACTTGGGGTATTCCACTGGAGGAATACAGATAAGAAGTGTGACGTTTTCAAAGTTTGTTCTGTTGGCGTGCAAGTTCTGTTTCATCAACAACAACAACAAAGGATTTCACACAAAATTGGAAAATTCTACATATTTTTCTCTCCTCCTTAAAGTTTATGATACATTCTTGGAAACTGAAATATCTCAGAAGATATATTGTTCCAATGTTCTTTAACTTATTGTTTCCTAAGCTTATTTCACCACAGCTCTCAGTGAGGACTGTAATAAATGTGGAGACTAGAGTGAAAACACTGTTCCATCCAACACAATGATAGAACTAACATTGATTAATGTAACATGTGTCAGATGTGTTGAACTTGGGAGCACGTGTCATGTTACTTATCCCTCACAATAACCCTAGTCATAAATAAAGCACACATTACTGTGTTCCGACATGCAATCCATGAGAAAACTGAGGCTTCCAGAGAGGATGTGATTTGCCAAGGTTGCAAAGTTCACAAGCAGTGCATCTAGAATGTGAACCCAGGAACATTGACTCCACTTCTCTTGGCATATGATTCTGCAAATTCCTATCTTTTGTGCCTCAAAAAAAAAAAAAAAAAAAAGTAGAAGTCAATTCTTTTTAGAAAAAGGGATCTGAAAGCTTTCTGCTTACTATGGAAATGCCATCGGAAGGTAAAAGAATTCTAAACATGTTTTGCCCATTGCTTTGCCATGTTTTTCCATCACATAAAGAAAACCCTAGAACATTTTTTCAACTAAGTGAGAGAATTTGTCTTTTTCTTTCTTAACTACTACCTATTGAACTACCATATTAAAACAGTCTTGATGACGGATCTCTCTGTATTTGCTTTCAATGTCAGGAATTTCCTTAACTTAATGTTTATTCTTTTGCCTCGCGCTTACATTCCAGGCAAATTTTAGTAGCTATGAGCTCAGCGAAATATCTATATTTACATATTTTCAATGTTTTGACATCCCTAAAACCTTGTCCATAAAATAAGTCTAAAAAGATGTTAGTATATTTATCAGTAATACATTGGATAAATTCTCTTCATGATTGAGAAGTTATCATGGAAAAGCAGAGAATTAAAGGATTCAAAATGCTTGCGTGGTGCCCGATGTCTGGGTGTTGGGCACACTTGTAGCTCTGACTCCGGCGGTGCAAAGGCAATATATGTAACCAATATATGTACCCCTGTAATATTCTGAAATTAAAAAAGCACATTGTTATCACCCGAAGAAAACAGAAAAGTTGTTAAATACATTTAAATTTTGAACTCTACTGTTTTCCCACCTATGGTTTGCCAGAAACTGTCAAATTAAAATAAAAGAAAATAATAATAATAGCTAAAAATTATTTGATGCTTTTCATAACAACATTAAGGAAAGTGTTACATAATTTTCATTTTATAAGCAACAGAGAGCTTATGAGAACCAAACCAGAAATCGTGATTTATGTAGGCATGTTAAAGAATAAGGCAGCCAAACCCAAAGAATTCTGTTTGGTGATGATCCCAGCGTCAGGATTCATCAAGGATCCTTTTTTAGTCAGTAAACATATCAGAGATGTTGTCGTCTGTGCTACAAGATGATGGAGTTTGGTGGGGCTCTGGGTGCAGGCTTGGAGACATACATGGATGCATCTGGGCGGTTTCCACATTCGATGAGGGCTTGTGCATTTGTCCAGAACTGTGTTCTGCCTGCTTCTTACATTGCTCATCACTTGCCTCGCCCTAGGGGATTTTTGTCAGCAACTGTTAAACCACTGGCAGCTTAAGTATTCCCCATCAACCTAAAGCTATTTTGGGGCATGTTCCTGACACAGTATTGCAAAATTCCTACTAATAATCATTTCTTCTTCCATTAGTTATGACATTTCTCTCGGTGTTACCTGCACTCTCTCTAAAACATGCGCGCGCGCGCGCACACACGCGCGGTATACAAAGGAAAGACAGCAATTACAGAAGACAGGGATTTTTTTTTTTTTTTTAAGATTGAAAATAAGAATTTAAGGTTTCCCTTAATTGAAACTGAAGATATGACTTAAAAATAACACAACTAAATTAATAATCTAGATTCCCTCTAAGTATTTAATTCTTCTTCGAAACTTGAATTCCAGCTTCTGCCTTTACCTCATCTCCCAGGTTCTGAGCCAATACGCTTGAAAACACTTCAACATCTGTCCGCTCTTTCATAGATACCCGCACATTTTTGTTATAAGGAGGTTATGTTCGAGTTCTTTTTCCCCTTTTAATTTTAAAAAGAGGAATTTTAGGCCAGGTACAGTGGCTCATGCCGGTAATCCTATTACTCTGGGAGGCTGAGGCAGGTGGATCGCTCAAGGTCAGGAGTTCGAGACCAGCCTGAGCAAGAGCGAGACCCCATCTCTGCTAAAAAATAGAAAGAAATGATCTGGACAACTAAAAATATATACAGAGAAAAAATTAGCCAGGCATGGTGGCACATATCTGTAGTCCCAGCTACCCGGGAGGCTGAGGCAGGAGGATTGCTTGAGCCCAGGAGCTTGAGGTTGCTGTGAGCTAGGCTGATGCCACGGCACTCTAGCCCAAGCAATAGAATCAGACTCTGTCTCAAAATAAAATAAAATAAAATAAAAAATAAAAAGAGGAATTTTAGCATTCAAATAAGTTTTAGAATATGTCTTGGGCTTGATGTGTTCCAACAAAATTACAATTGTTAAGTCAGTGACTAATGAAGAAGTCTAAGTGTTATGATTTTCCACTGAGCATAGTAAAAATATGCCCTTGGTTGTTTGCATTTGTCCAGCCCCAGAAATATAAGGCATTATATCTGACTAAAATCTGAAAAAATGTATAGTGCTGATGTCTTCAGATGTTCGTCAGGCTGACCCTGTGCCTCCGTCTGAGTTATTATTGAACATTAGATTAAGAGCTATTCCTTCCATATTCATACTTTTTCAAGGATTGCAAACAGAAAAAAATGTTTACAGGACAGAATTTTATTACTTCTCCTTCATATACAAATCCAGTGTTTAAAATATCATTCTTTTATTTGTACTGTGGGAAAAAAAAACAGTATTTTTGGACAGACTAGCACAAGCTGAATGGATTGAACAGAAAAAAATTTGTCACATGTAGCTCAGGCTTAAGAAAATGTTAAAATATTATAAATGGGTTTACATGCCATATTAGCTTAGGAAAAGTCATTTTGTTTATGTTGATTAAATAAGACTTTTAATTCGTTGTGATGAGCTTACCTGTTACAAAAATTAAGAAAGTCACCAAATGGGTGACAAAGTTAAACAGGGGATTAATGAAGTGAAAAACCAAAAAGGATACATCAACTGCCTGTCTAAATATTTCTAAGGCGACCATTAATAAAGCTTATCACCTGGATATCACCTTCCATAAGGGTAAACTTTAGTTTAATTGATGAAAAATATTATTTGCTGACTGCTAGTGAAATTGTCACATAATATCCTGCAAGAAAAACTTCTTTCAGAAGCACTGTTTTTTCTACTTTAAAATCATTTGTCTTCTTTCTGTTCTTTGACAAAGAAAATGCAACACAGTGGCTCTGTTCTATGATGCTTGTTCAAGGTGGTGAAAGCCAAGTCTAGGATCGGATCGTCTCATGTGATAAAATTTTGGTTCCTTAGGTCTCTTCTCTTATTTAGAAGATAATTGGCAGGGTTGCACAATGGAAAACATTCCTCAGGCAAAGTACAGCAGAACTTCAAATTCTAAGTGCTATTTGCTTAGAAGTTTAAGGTAGGATAAGACGATGTGACTTTTTAAATAACTTTACATCACATTTTTAATAAGGATATTTTAAACTTTCCAAATATTATTTATTCTTAACAAACTTTACTTCTCTATTGAAGTTATCCTTACTGTCTGGTTAAGAAAGAAACATGCCAAAGTGGCTGGTTTTACATTTATTCAACCACTTTTTGATACTTTAGTCCCTTTCAGTTTCACACTCACATATTGGATCAGTGGCTGATATAAATATTTGTATAACCCCAAGGCAGGATGTTTCTTCTTCCTCTTGTCAAATAGACTGGTCATTGCTGTTTCCTTCTGTTTCTATATTATAATTTCCCAGGTGTGCTGCTCGAGAGCAAATACTATGTATTTAGATCTGTATCCAGTACCTGACCGTCGCATGGGGGAGGAAGGAAGGGAATGAAGAAGAGAAAGAGAGAATGAGGAAAGAAAAGAAGGAAGGAAAGAAAAGGAAAGAAAAAGAAAGTTAAGGAGGGAGGGAAAAGGGGGTCATTTTTATTGGTTCTTATTTATCTCAAATGTTTGTGGAACTCAATTTATCACAAAATTGAGTACACAAGGAGGAAGCTTGCAAGATAATCTTGCTAAATCTTCACCAGAGTAGAAATATAATTAAGATATAATTTTAAGCCAGGCACTGTAGATTTCAGCAAAATTATCCCCCATTTTCTAAATGCAATGGCTAATCATGAGGATGCCCTTTTTTCCGCATCTTTCCTCTCTCCGTAGACTTCCACTCCTTTCATATTCTTGCCCACATCATTTTCCGCAGAGTCCCACCGAAATAAGAGCTTCTATCACAAGAAGTGGGAGGAATATGATGTAATGCTCTGGGTAACTTTGTTAAACCCACTTAGCACCTAATCCACTCAAGTCAAAGCTGGTATTGGCGTTATCACTCACTAGACTGGCTTTGTATGCAGAGCAATTCAATACCCACACATCTTCACAAATTACTGGTACAAGTCCTCAGACAGTAGCCTGCCACAGCTAAAAAAGATAACTCTGCAACTCCTAATTTTCTATATTTTTATTTCTTTCTTAACACCTCTTTGCAGACAATTAGCTTTTTTCCCCTTTTCTTTCTCAGACTATTTTAAATTAGCCCATTTCGGCTGATGAATGAGCCAAGTTACAGCCCATGAAGGAAGCACTAGCTGAATGCTAACCTGGTGCTCATTGCTAGAATGCAATGCAACATAGTCTATTCTCAGAAGAAAGCAATAGAATGTACACTTTAACACATTTGCAAACCAATTTATTTGAGTAAATGTGAGACAAATACAGTGTATTACTGAAGAACTGTCTAAATGCCCTGTAGGTGACTGGAAAGCTCTTTCTGGGTAGGCGTCCCTTTTTTAAAAATATGATTAAACTTTTTTTAATGGGTCTTCTGGTTCTGTACTTCTACTTTCTCTAGGGTGGATTGCAATTCTTATAGATTCACAGTGAAAAATAATTAGTTCAGAAAATGAATGCAAAATTTAAAAAACACAATTACATTGGTAAATGTAAACCATTTGTTCACGTGCCTCACTGGGTAGTTTTGCTGGCTCCTATGAGATAACCTCTCTTCCTTAATTGCTGATCCTGTTGGTATGAACGAGTACAGGTGTACTATTTCTAGTCATTGTTTTAGAAAAGTGATATCTCATAACCCAACATAGTTGGTGAAGATGTTCACATATTCAAATATTCCAAATAACTAATAATCTCTCTAGCAGCAAAGTTTCTAGCTAAGCATTTTGATGGCAATCCTTCTAAAATATGTCAAAAATTACATTGTTTTATTATGATTATTATTATTGTTATTTTAAATAGAGAATACTAAGTATCTCTTCTCTTGGTAACTGAGAGCCATCATTATGAACAGTAATCATTATATTCTGCCATATAATAGTAGTAATGCCCTATTAGGCTTTTAAAGTCCTTTGGTTCTTTTCTTAAGTCATAGATTGTAGTACTAATTCTTCTGTCTTTTTCATTTCCTGGCACTGCTATCTTCTAATCTGCTATGGTATTTTACATATAACTGCCTGAACAACTGTTGTTCCTTCTTTCCTTTAGAGTGAAACTCGTGAGTTTTGCGATAGATATTTACTACTCACCAACAATTTCAGTCTATTTTAGTTTTGTGACCATGTCGTGGAAAGGATTTTTTACCACTAATCAAGTCTCTGTGGAAGTGGGCAATTTGGGGATGTCGCCTCTGAAAAAAAATCAAAGAGCCCACTCAAAACCAGAAATACCAGAGGTTCTGAGGAATATTCCACAGAAGCTATGCCCTAATTTAAAAAGTACAATTAAATATAAAGTAAATTTTGCCCCTGCAGGCTTTCTCATACATTACTCTCCTAAGTTATGCCCATTAGATTTAAACATCATTCTAAAGTCCTCATATAATGCTGTGGCTTGAATATTTGTCTCCTCCCAAATTCATGTTGAAATTTGATTGTCATTGTAGCAGTACTAAGGGGTGAGACCTCTTAGAGGTGATTAGGCCATGAGGGCTCCACCCTTTTAAGTGGGATTGATGCTGATGTGGAAATGTGAGTTCAGTCCCCTCTTGCTCTCTCACCTTCTCACTTTCTGCCATGTGATGACACAGCAAGAAGACCCTCACCAGATGCCAGCACCTTGATATTGAACTTTCCAGCCTCCAGAACTGTCAGCCAATAAATTTCTGTTTGTTATGAAATATCCATTCTCAGAAATTCTGTTATAATAGCACAAAACTAAGACATATAATCTAAAATTTTAACAATATAGTATGGATGATTACAGATGATATGAACCTTTTCATTTACTGATCTCAAGGCAAAATAAAAATAATTTCTGATTTATTTCTCTATTCACCTATCTTGAGTGTCCAAAATTCTAAAGAACATTGGATACTTTTATCTAACAAAGTGGCCTCATGCTTAACAGTATTATCATGTGTCACACAAACAAAAATCTGTATTATAGATAAGAGTCCTGCAATTTTTTTTCTGTAAATGTCCAAATAGTAAATATTTTTGTCTTTGCAAGACATATGTTCATACAACCTCTCAACTATGCCGTTGTAGCCTTAGACAATAAGTAAATTGTTTAAAACTTTATTTATAGACCTTGAAATTTAAATTTTATATAATTTTTGTTGTAAAGTATTATTCTTTTGAATTTTTTCAAGCATTTAAGAGTGTTTAAACCTTTCTTAGCTCACAAGCCATATAAAAACTGACTACGAGTTTGATTTGGCCCAAGGACCAACTTGTCAATCCTTGCTACAGAGGGCTTTAACAACAGTGAAATCCTTGGTAACCTATCAAAAATTTGAGAGGTCTACACATGACATCAAGCTTCCTGTAAAAGGCTGAAAGTTTTGGTAATTGATTAGTTCTAAATATACTGATAATCTTAAAAGAGAAAATCCCAGAATATTTTACAGAGTGTTTTTCTTGATTTTGTTTTGTGTGCTATTGAGACCAGAACTTCTCAAACTTTAACATGCATGTGAATTACCTAGGCATACTGTTAAAAGGAAAGTTGTGATTTAACAGGCTAACATGGGGCCTGACATTCCGCATTTCTAACAATCTCCCAGGTAATGCCCGTGTTGCTGGTCCTTTGACAACCCTTTGAGTAGCGAAGGCACAAACCACAGTAAAGAAAGTCCAATTTGACTTGATAAGTGATGATGAGTCTGTGCTGGGGACTTTAAATGAATAAAATATGGTTGCTTTAAATGAAATGCATAACCCTTGAAAAATAAAAGCCACATTTCAATATCATATTAATGACATAAAGCCTTCACCAAATCTAAAAGGATTGTACTAAAAGCCTGTAATACTTAACTTGTTAAGAAGTGTCCTGGCTACTACCAAAAACATAACTTTTCATGCAGACCACATTCATTCAAACTCTTCAAATATTTTTCATCTTTTAGATAGATTATTTAACACTTACCAAAGTAATGAGGAATTCAGTAAAAACTATAAAATGTAAGGACTATTAAAATGGTATATACTGTGTAGACGTACATGTTGCATTTACTGTGTGCATACATAAATATGCAAGTATGTGTGATGTTTAAAATGCATTTGGTCTAAGGATTTTTAATGTCAAGTTTCAATCCCATGCAAATGAAAAGGGCTGAATACATAAACCTGTCAAAATCATGATTTTAATGGAAATGTCAAGATACTTCTGAAAGCCAATATAATAATCCCTTTTATGCAGCACTAGGAAGGAGCCTATGATCCTAAAAGAACTAACCTGTCACCCTGCACTATCCGTTTCATCCTATTACCATCCCCAGCTCCATTATCTAAATGACCAAGCACTGCTTCAATTCTAGGGCTAAATGATGTCATGACATGACTATCATCATATTTATAACTCATAAAATTAGAAAGGTTATTAAACATAATTTGACCTTTGACATACTCTAATAGAATCCTGATTTTTGCTGTTTTCTTCCTTTTCCTCTTTTTCCCCTCCTTCTTTCACTCCAATCTCTCATTTCAGTTCTTCATACTCTCTGATTTTTTCTTTAAAATAAGCTCTCTCCCACTTATACTGACATCTTGTTTGCATGACCAAATCTAGGATTTTATAAAATGAAACTTTTATTCTAGTGCTTCCTAATTATTCTTCAAAGCTGCCACTCGGAAGAGAGAAGTTACTTCCATTCAAACCTAAATTCAATGCCAAGTACATTTGCCCTTGAAAATTTTCTAAAGCACTGGGTGATGTGGGGTCTGAGGTGTTTCACTGTTCAGCAGTTACTATTGTCTTAAACTAGCTGGTACTGCAGCACAGAAGGCTATTAGCTATGTTTGTCTTTGTTGGTACACTCTGATCAAAACAGTCAAGGAACAGATGCTTTGAGATGGGCAAAGGTCGTGTGTTTGATGTGTTGGACAATTGAGAAGGAAGAGAATGTTTGTCAGAACGTTTATAGACTCCTGATCTTCCCTTTAGCATTTTAAGATATTTTTAAATAGATTAAACAGAAATAATTATGTTTTGTAAATCCTTCAAAACAAGAGCAAGGAGCTCCTTTGTTTATGCGTATATAGACAAAGAAGCAATGAGCACCTTTTGTGTATGTGCGTGTGTGTGTATTTACCTTTCTTTGGGTTTCAGTGTTAATTTTTATTGTCCTGAATGTGAATGGTTCTATAATGTACTAAGAAATTTATCTATTCTAAAGCCTTCTCAACACAGAATCTCAACTTTTAGTCCCCTCTAGCACATTTATTCATTTTTAGCATTCTCCAAGCTTCCCTATTAAAGTCCCCAATGACAATGACTTCCCACTACAGAGACATTTTCACAATTAATTTTCCATTTAAGAAAGAAGTCCCTTACACTCAACTCACAGCTTCCTGTTTTTGATTTGATTTATTATGTCATTTATTTACACTCAGTAGCTATTTATTGAATACCTACTACCTGATGAAAAAACACAGTCCCTGCTCTCAAAGAATTTGTAGTCTGTTAGGTATATAAGCAAGAGAATGGATAGTAAAAATATGATATGATATGCTATCTTTTAAATCTATGAATCAATCAATATATATTCATGAAATGAAACATAGGAACTGTTATCAAGCCTTTATTAGACATAGATGTGGATGTGGATACAAATAAAGACACAAATAGGGTTATTGGCCCCAAAGAGGTTGGAAACTAGTAGGAGGAAAAATAATAATATAAAGAGAAACCCTTGTTGCGAGATATCGTATGATAACTGTTATACATTCTTATTAGATGCAAAAAATCCATAGGAAAGTAATTCTCTGGTAAGCATTCTTTTCTTACCTTGTGTTCAATATTTGTAATAATTTTTTATTTCTTTCATATTTTTTTGATCACAAAATGAATAATTTAATTTATCTCCCTGTGCATTTTCTTTTAAGAACTGACCACAGAAATCACTGTGCTTCTTTGGTTTTTCTTTCTCTCCTTCCTTTAACTTTTCTCCATTTTTGTGTACAGTGATTGTATTAGTTTGCTCAGGCTGCCATAACAAAATACCATAGATGGGTGTTTTAAACAACAAAAATTTACTTTCTGACAGTTTTGAAGGCTAGAGGCCCTAGATCAAGTTGTCAGCCCATTTGGTTCCTGATGCAGGCTCTCTTCCTGTCTGCCTTCTCACTCTGTCCTTACATGGCCTTTCTCCCAGGTGTGTGCACAGCGAGGTGGGGAGAGAGAAGGCAAGAGCTCTCTGATGTCTCTTGTTACAAGGACACTATTCTATCAGAACAGGCCCTACTCTTATGAGTAGTGGTATCTCCAGATATAGCCACATTTAGTGGTTAGGGCTTCAGTGTACAAATTTAGGGAGAGGAGAAGGAAGACACAAATTTTCAGTCTACTGCAATGATCAGTATGATTAGTTAACTATCTGGCTTAATATTTACAGTATCAACAATTGAACTTCCTAGAAACAAAAGAAAATGTCACCTTCCAGTTTTGTGTTTCAATTCCATGGTAGGCCTGTTGCTGGCAATTAATACATTCTCTGGTAGTAAAAATACTGATTCTCAAAAGTACAGCATACACTATGAAAGAATGTCTGAAGAATACGAATCTCTAAGTCAATAAAAACCGCAAATAAGTGTCGTGTCACTTTAGCAATTAGGAAAAAGCTAAGCAAGCAATTTTTTTTCTGTATTGGCAGAAATTAAAATACATATTTTTATAAATTCATGCTTATTAAATATGTTATGTTTTGCCTCATTCTATATAATTTGTATAAAATATTTTTTTGTTAAAGTTCAAATTTGGATTAATGTCTGATGTGTGAAGTTATCCGATTCATATTCAGTCATTTCACAGCTTTATAGTTCTAGTCAAATAATCGTGGTCTTTTTGATGCTAAGTAAATGGCTGTCATTCACAAAAGAACTAGAAACACACTTCACATCAAGATGATACTGTTTATTTTTTCTGTTTTTGATTATAGCCTCTATTTGGACTTTAGCCATAATCACATTCTCTCTCTCTCTCTCTCTCTCTCTCTCTCTTTCTGCCAAAAGGGCTGATTTCTTACTGCACTCTTAATATACATCTAATCTTACTGTGCTGGGGAAACAACAACAAGAACGGAGAGTATAAATCCACACTTTCTTCTATGAGGGTCTTGAGCCCACTCAGTCTTTCTGCCTCCTTTCCCTCTACTTTGTAATTTATCCAATATAATTCTTCCAAATTAATCATCCATAACACTGTTTATTATTACATTAACCTACTGCTTTAAAAACTTCCATGGTTCCCCATTACCTTGAGATAACCTGCAGTAGACAGCTTTTATTATATACACTATTAACAGCAGAGCCGGTATAGTTGTATTTCCCTACGGCCATATAGAAAGCCTCCTGAGACCTTACTGTTCTCTTTTTCGTGTCCTAAACTTTATACGTATGTTTCCTCTTATATGCAGACTATGTGCAAGATTTCTTCCGAGCGACATACTTCTCAGCAAGCCAGTGTTTCTCTAAGGGACAAATATTGACATTCAGGGCACAAAAATTTTTCTCTCTGCAAAATTTTTCTACAGTTTTACAGAACATTAAGAATCTCTGGTCTTTACCTATTAAATGCTAGTAGAACTCTTGCAGTATATTGACAACCGAAAATGTCTTCAAACACTTCCAACTACTACTGTTCAGGACTCTTTTGGTCATAAGTAGCAGAAAAACCCAATCAATCTGGCTTAGGAAAATGAGTGAATTTCTTGGCCAATGGAATTGAAAAATTCCCAGGGGAAGGTTTATAACTTAAGGTACATATGGACTTAGTAAGTTCTAAAAGACTTGTTCTCACTCCATGTATGTGTTCTATTTTCTAGTGTATTAGAAATGGCCCCCCTCTTGTGTTGGCTTCCAGTAGTATCAGACTTATGTCCTCATAGCTCTGTTTCAAGTAGAAAAGAGCTTGTCCCTTCCCAATCAATCAGGTTAAAGCCCCATCAGATTCTGAAGTGTCTTGGCTGGGATCATGATCCTTTACAAAGGTTTCACTATGTCCAGAGAAACAAAACACTTCTTTGCACTCCTCAAGCCGAAGGGAGAATATGGACTAACACTTTGAGAGTGGCGGTTCACCAAAGAAATATAAGGTACTGTTACCAGAGGAAAGCCTTGATCCTAGTAAAGTCCCTCAGGATTGCCTTTGTCTAGATTTATCTCTCTCTTTTCTTCTAACCCATGGTGAAACTTCTAGTGATTTCTGGCCAAAACCTTTTACATCAAGGGCTTCTTTTATCATCCCTACCCTTTTGCATTTTATGATTTTTACTATTTCGATTACATGCCACTTGCATTTATCCTTGAATAATATTTATACTTGAATTTTTAATGATTCAGATTTTTTTGTCTTGAATAATGAAAGACACATGTCCATTAGAGCTATATGAACACCTAGTTCATATAATTTCTACCTAGAACAATGGCATGCACTGAAGTTAGCCTGTATAACCTGTGAACCTCATAAACCAGAAAGGTTGAGGGAATCTGGCTGGACATGTTGGAGCCTCACTCACTGAATCCATCCACTTCTAAATGTTTCATGGACTTCTGAGCACATGGAATAAAGATGAAGATTATGTATTTTAGAGTCAGATTCCCAGCTTTGCAATAATGAGCTGTGTGATTTTGGACAAGTTTCTTACCTCACTACTCCTCAGGATTTGTGTGTGTATGTGTGTGTGTGTATATGTCTATGAAATAGAAATTATAATTCCTAGTTTTTGGAGAAGTGAACCTACTAAAGTTCCTGATACAATTGCCATTCAGAAAATATACCTTCATATTTTATGAAGATGATTTTTGTGACATTTCTGCTACCTTTGTTGTTTATTTAGCAATTACCTATGTGTCACTCTTGTTACCTCAGTTTGTTGGGAATCTTTTTTGTGTCCATTAGTTCTTATTCCCTGCTTTGTCTACTACAGTGCTACATAAGCATTAAGGTATGAGTGAAGGAATCAATGAGTAAATTTTTCATGTAGACCTTTGAAAATGAGAATAAAAATGATTTTGGGACTCATATATGAAACAGCCAAAACTGTGGGACATTTTTATATGTAAGCAAAAAGTTATTTCTTTACAAAAAAAATCAGACTTTTGAGAATTTCAAAAAACAAATTATATTTAATTTTCAAACATTTTGACAATTTTAGACAAAATTTCTGATATTTTTTGCTAAAGCCAAATCTTCACAATAGATTCTGATAGTCAGAAGCAAGATTGAAATAGAAGCCAGAAATGAAGGTCTAAGTCTACCATTTCAATTCTAAATTCTCAACTTTAAAACAGGGTGGTTAGAGTACATAATCCTTCCGATTCTGTTATTCATAGATTCTAGGATCCTTTGCCGAGATTTTGAAAGTGTTTTTCAATGCATTTCCAAGCATACATACTCAGTGGAAAACAGAACATTCTCAAAATATATCAAGATGAGGGCAATTTTTTAATAATACAGACAAAGGCTACTACTCTCAGGAGCTCCCATTATATTTGAATAAAGGTGAGCAAAAAATATACTATGCTATGGGGAGTATAAAAACAGGGTAATGTGATAAAGAGTGAGTGACAATGGCTGAATTAGTTGAGTGGTCCAGAAAAGTCTTTCTGAGGAGGAGAAATTTTAGGTGTGCCTGGAAGCAAGAAAAGGGTCCAACCATGAAATTATTGATGGAGGGAGGGAGCATTGCAAGGGAAAGACCTTCTGGAGACCAGCTGGGTTTGGCATGTTAGAGCCAGAGAGCAAGACTTTTTGACAAGGACAGTGGTGGGGAAATAATGCATATAAGGTGGATAATGGTTCTGAAAGAATTTGGATTTGGGGTTTTATTCTAAGTGTTGAGGAGTGATTGTATCAGATTTATGATATAAGGCCCTGATGGGTGAAAAACTCACATTCCTAAAAGCTGCAATTTAAAAAAAAAAGACAAGGTCCTGATTCAAATAAAAAGACACTGTGTAAAACCATGATTTTGTATTAAACATGTCTTCCAAGAATCTACTGCTATTTTATTTACACACCCTACTCAAAACTCAAGGAACAGGTTATAACTTCGTTTAAATGAGTCAGTTCTTGGCTGACATAGCTATTGCCAGCATGTTCATGCATTCTAGTTGTTTTTTAAACTGCATTTTACACCAGGGGAAATTGCACACAGTAAATGTCAAGGATTCACTAGGGGCACTACAGTTTCCGAGGCATGAAGCTAATACATATTTGTCTCATTACTGTCAGCAGATCAACTTTATTCCGTGGAAGGCAAGGGCTCATAGCTCACAGGAGATGTAGTTACAAATGACCTTTGGGAGGTCGTGGGGACCACAACTTCTAAAATTTACAGTTGTGTCATGTCATTAATAAGAAACTGGGAAAATTATGTTCATAGACTTTTTGCTGCTTGACTTCCTAACAGAAACCGGTGGGGAGTGGTCACATTTTTCAGCTCTGATTCATCAAACCTTGAAATGAAGACAACATAGAGAGTTTGAGTGGGCAACCTAATCCACTCCTGTGGTTTCCATATTGCCCAACCATTTTCCTGAGGTAAACATGTTTTGCAGGATCATCAGGCTGTTAATGGTCTTTTGCTTGAATAGTTTCAAAGACAGAGGGAAAGAAAATTCTGATTTCTTGGTAGGGCAATTATGCACTATGGGAATCAGATTTTTTCCCTTCCAATCTATGTAAATATATTTTTCATATTTTTAATCAAGTATCATAATTTTTAGGAATGGATTATTTTAGTTTCTTGTTATGTTTTTATTTTATTTGAAACTACAATTCTCAAAATCTATTTTCCCCCCAAGGGATTTAGTAGGAAAGATAAAGATCAAAATGAGACCCATATTTACTTCGGTGGTGAATAATGAGGTTTTGCATTCCAAAAGTGGAGTCTCCAAGTCTCTATCAGGGAAAACACTTGTGAAAAACCAACTATTTTAATTTGTAAGCACATGGGTATTATTTCAGTGGGGAGATGAGGTTAGTTGGGGGCTCATTCTGAAAAAGCAAGGCAAAAACTTTAAACAAAGAAAATTAATTTCTTTGAAGTTTATTCTTGTGATTAGTAATCATGTTATACACAACCGAAGGAAAGTTCTTTCCATGTAATCCCTCTATAAATGTGAAAGTGGCAGAAATAATGATGATTGAATGTGGACATTTTCCAGAAGCTCAATGCGTAAGATGTTCAACCAAATAACACAGTACGGTATGCATAAATCAAAACACTCAAAGATGTGCTTGCATAATGCCAAGAAAGTGACCTTTTTAAAAAAAAAAAAAAAAAAAAACTTCAGCTGAAAAAAAAACTTCACTAAGATATTATTATATGATACACTAGAATGGTTAAAATTATAAAAAGTCATATCACACTATGTATTGATAAGACAGTGAAGCAACAGTTGCTCTCGTAGTAAAATTGTAAATTGGTTCAACCATTTGGACAATTCTTTTAGAATTTACTTAAAGTGATCACATGCATATCT
>NW_012134081.1:4398435-4423401 GCF_000956105.1 Propithecus coquereli
GTGTATAGTGGAGCAGAGAGGGGTCAAGGGTTTGGAAAAGCAATTCAGCATGGCTGTTTTCAGCTAGCAGATAAAGTTCTGCTTCTGCTCCGTGGAATAATGTGAGGACCCAAAACAATAGCAGTTTTGCCATTTTCAAATGGCTTCGTGGATAACTCTAGGGTCTTTTCATGCAGTCAGCAGGAAGCACAAGCATGCTCAGGGGAAGTTTCAGGGTCGAGGACATTAATTAATACATATCACGTTGACTCACATTCCATTGGGAAGAAATAGTCATATGGCCACACCTAACTGCAAGGGAGCCTGGGAGATGTAGGGTAACTTGAGCCTATGCCCAATTATTAAGAAAGAAAGAGAAGAAAGATAGACAGTAGTTATCAGTAGCTCTATCATAGGACAGTGGGGAGGCCAGAAGGAAAATTAAGTAAAATCTTCTCAACTTGCTGGTGTTTTTTTAAATGTGTTAATAGTTCACCATGCAATCTGCTTCAGAAAGCACCTATTAAAACATTGTTTTAAAAATGCTAACCTAGGGCAAAGATTTTACTCTATGCCATGCCCTTATTCTAGGTGCAGTTTTTGTTAAAATTTATGTCAGAAGGCAAAACCATGTTACAGTGTTAAAATCCCTGCATTTGTAGATTCCTATGCATGAGTGCCACTTTTCATCCATCTGGTTTGGACAGGTTTGGCATCAAGTTGTTGGAGGGCTACACCTGCATCAGGCATCACTCTCCTCTTTATTTTTATCCAGAGCTTTAATACACGATAGATAGATACTGTTTCTTACTATCCGCTAAAAATAACAGCACTGAAAAAAAATGACAGAACACATTTTATGAAGGCATAATATAACCCACTGCTGGGAACATGTCACTCGAGGCAAAGGCAGTTAGATCTGCCGGCTGGATGCTCTTCTGATGTTTCTCCTTAAATAACTTCATTATTCAATGAGGAGCATTTTAATTATTTAAGTGACATAAAAGATGAGGTTGTAGTATTTATATCTAGATTGTGTTTACTGATTTTAAGTCATTTCGTCTATTTATATTGGAGTTGTAAGCACTTACTAAACCCCATCTGCCAGGGAATCTCTCTCTACATTTAGAGAAACAAAAGGTTCCTAGGCCCTGCAAGTTTCTGGATTTCCCCAGTAGGGTTTCTGTGATACCTCTTTGGCCATCAATTGTGGTCCTGGCTTTATTAAAAGAAGTTTGTCACTTACCTTTGCAAAAACTTTTACTTTTGTTACTAATGCTTGTATCTGGTGCACTGGTATTTACTGATAATGGATGTTTCCCCCACCAATATAATGTACTATGGTTAGGGATTGCTCTCATCACAATAATAAAATTAACAGTAATTAATCAGTGTCACTATCATCACTTCTATTTATTCAGTGTGCATTATTTATTAGTCACTAGAGAACTTCATTTACATAACTTCACAGCAACCCTGAAATAGGAATTATAATCTTTGTGTCATAGATGTGGAGACTGAGGAAATTCGACGATATTAAAACAACAGTAACAACAATAGAAATAAATATTAAAACGCTTTTGAACATTAGAGCCAGGATTCTAACAGGCCTGATTAACTTCAAGTCATGCTCTTTCTTTGTGGGTTTCCTCGTGCTCTTTCTAAGGCAGAAGTAATTGACACACCTTACTTTCCACATACTTACCATCTGTATGTAAAGATTTTGATTCTTCCATTTGTATATTGATTTAAGACTATGAAGTAGTGAAGCCTTGAACGCAAATGAACAATTTAGCTATGGGGTGGAAGACAGCACAGTGGAGAAGAAAGGAATGAGAATGTTTACCATAGCCTCAGCAATATACCTGGAACAGAGCAATGTCTTCTTTACATTCACAGCCACCGAACAGCTCTTAGCAAGGGCTGACCCATAAGGCCAGCAGGTTGCACAGGTGGCCGTCCCAGGGCTCTGTGTACTTTACATTCCCTGGAGTTATGCATAGCAAAACTCACACAGTTGGATGCAGACATGTCTATAAGTCACTGATGGGCTAAAGGTATGACCAGGTTTGGTCTCAAGAAAAATAGGAAAACAAAAGGAAAGGGAGAAAAAGGGTAACAGAAAGTAAGAACCAAATTAAGAAAACTCTATTAAAAATATAATTAAAATCTGTGCGCACTGACCAACAGATACATAGATAATTGGTTGAGAGATGAAAGAAGAAAAATGGAAGGAGGGGAGAGAGGGAGGAAGAGGATAGTGTGGGAAAGGACAGGATAGAATGGAATGCATTTCTAGGGTTCCCTGCCCTTATTATACGTATAAAAATGTGCTGAGTTCCCATCTTACATGTACCAGTTATGGCTCTTTTATTACAAATAGCAAAGAGTGAGACTATTTGCCTGTGTAAGACAAAAAAAGAAAGTGATGAGGGAAGGCTGTTGGGTAGCTTAGAACCTCAGCAAACTGATGAAACAACTCAGGAACTATGGTTCATAATACAGTTGGAGTGAAAAGAGCTCTTGGACTCTGGCAAGCAGAGACTAATGAATAGTATCTGCAAGCTACTGACATTGGGATGAATTTGCTTCAACAGTTCATGTCCTGAGCCATTCAGTTAAAGATGCAGATACCCTTGACAGTTTAGTAGGTTCGGCTCGGCCCAGGTCATATGTCCACAATTTGGCAGGGAATAGGGGTGCGAGGCAGTGCCCATTGATTGGCAGTTCCCACAAAGCTATACAGCATAAGGAGGGATAGTTTCTTCAAGTGAAATCCTGATGGTAGTGTGAGAAAAAGAGTGACTAAGATGCTGGGCAGGTGCGGCCAACTGATGTCTACCACACCGCAGTGCTGTGCCCAGTTCAAAGATCTCCCCAGTTTTCCAATGATTCCTGAAGTGGGGAATGGCAAAGAGAAATTACACTGGACACTTGTTAAAAACAGCAAGGAAGACCATTCAAGACTCTTGCACTAGAGGAGATTGAACTGAACTGAAATCTAAAGTGAGAGAGTTCTTAAGAGCCCAGGTGAGCTAATGGAAAAGTACTGGAGGAGACTAGGCGAGAGGCTAGTAGAAGTGATTAAGCCATCTGTGATTAGTAATTGGCATTTAATGAAGTTAGGCCCTACCATCCCACAGAGAGGAGGAGACTAGGGTGCTGTCTTTCTTGATGTTTACGTTTCCAAGGAATAGATCCCAAGTCTTAAGAAAGACACTCCTGTGTTGTAAACCTGGCAAGATGCTGAAAGAAGGTTTACATCTCAAAGGGTTAGAGAAAGAATATTCAACTGAGAGTTGTTTTCTGAAGTAAATACTCTAAGAAAATAGAAGTCAGAGGCCTAGAGTCAGGAAGAAACCTGTCTAAAGTTTAGTACAGCTGTATGAAGTATCAAGGCCTTCTGGGTCATACAGTCCCTTTATGATAATTTATCACTGTAGCTTCCAACTGTTAGGGTGGAAAGGCTGCAACTTCTGCTCCTGAGCTTCCCTTGTTGTCTTACTGTCCCTACAGGTTGTTGTAGTTCACTCTGGTTTTCTTCTTTCAAAACAGGAAGGAAGCCTCCTGTTTATTATTCTCCAGAGCAGCAATCACACACAATGATGGGAGATTTGCAGATAAAGGCAGGGAATTACAGCATGCAGTGGGGAACAACTTAAAATTTTACGTGGAACATCAGTGCTTTTGAAGTTACACCTCATGCCCCTTCCCAGAGGACTTCTCAGTGGCTGTCTCTATCAGGTTAGGCCTTGGTCTGCTGCCTCACTGTTCAACACCTATCCTGCCACACAGAAGCCTGCATTTCCCTTCTTTGAATCCCAAGCCTTCCAGTTGCTCCTCCTTCTCAAGCCTCCAGGGGAAAGTGGAATATTCCAATTACATTATTATGCAAAGCAAATTACCCTTTCTTTGTTTCAACCTCTCCAATCCCAGCTAAACCTTAGAATTTAGCCATGCATATTCAGATAAGAAGTTTCCTTGCACAAAAGAGATTTCCATCCTGGTTTCCACAGTTAAAGGACTAGCAAAAGTTTCAAAGTTATATTTCTTTTACATGCCTCAGATCAAATTCTTATGAATTGATCGCAAAATGAGAGTGCTAGTGCTTTCATCTGAAAGTGTAAAAGGGAAAAAGGGCAGAGAAAAAGCAATAGAAATGTTATTTTCCTCTTCTGTGGAGGGTTTATTTATTAATGTTCTTAATCCAAAAGAGGGAAGGGAGGAGGAAGGGAGGAAGGAAGGGAGGGAGAGAGAGACAAAGGGAGACAGAGAAACTCTTCAAACCAAAATGATTATAATGACCATAACTACTGAGATCATAACCACAGTGATTATAGGATTTAAAAGTATTTATCCTTTCTACTGACTTCTGTATTTTTAAATTTTATATTTATTGTTCCATCATTGAAAAGAAACAAATGAAATCAAGATAGAATGCAAAAACAAAAATAAGGTACACGATAAAAATAATGTCATTGATATACAGAAACACATCGACATATAGATAGATAGATTAATAGGATTGAAAATCAATCCCTTGCTGACATCTAGATTGTAAGCATCAAATAGTCTGGGAAGATGTGGCTGAGCAAATGACTGACTAAAAACCTAAAAAAAAAAAAAACGTTAAAATGGTAAGTATGTGAGATGATGGATTTGTTAATTAGTTTGATGTAATCATTCCACAGTGTGAACATGTATCAAAACATAACATTGTATCCCTTAAATATGTGCAATTATTATTTGTCAAAAATAACATTTTAAAAACTTTTAAAATTTAATTTCCCAAATTAAAAAAACAATTAAGGGAAAAAAGTATATAGATGGTACCAGATAGCCAGTTTCTTCCTTTGCAAAGTGGAAAAATTTTAAGGAAGGAAAAAAAAAGGCTGAAACCACAGCAAATATTTCTAATGAAGACCACAACTGAGATATGGATATAAAAGACCTTACTGGTGGTACTATAGCTGTTATCAGAGAGTTCAAAATGTTATACCATGATCCATATCTTGCCTGTCAGGGTATTTAATTTGCTATGTAACTAATACAAATTATTGAATTGTATTTTAAGAGTAAAAGCAATTATAAAATAAAAATTCAGATTCTTTTCAGTTTTCTTTAATCAGAAAATATGACAATTGGCTTTCATTTCTATATAGCAACAACTAGCAGAATGGCATTCCTCCCAACATAGACAAGGCAGGAATGTTCAGTTCCCTAGGTCCACTTGGCAGGTGGACCAAAGTTGTAATTTGGTATTGATGCCACTCCGTGAGGCAGGTGTTCAAAGACAATTCTTCTTTCTTGTTTTTTCTTTCCCCTGGGGAAGTGTGGTACCAATTTCCTTGGAGATACCCAATGGAGATCTCTAACTGTGTGCTTGGCTGGCGCATCATCCTCTATTTTGCCTGTTACAGCTTTCCCTAAGCCACTGGTTTTTAGTGGTCCACCTGTGTTGGGGTCACTTGGCCCTTGAGGGTATTTTCTTGGGCAGCATCCCATTCAAGACACTAAATTTGGTTCCTTTTCTCAGAGTTCATATCTGGCCTTTCCTCTCCCATTAGTAGAAGGGCAGATCACTTTAACTATAGCTTCTTCTCCTGGTACTCATTGTTGCTGCATTTTGGGCCTCCAAGGCACTTCTAAACAGTAGAAAAGCTCATATTTGGCTTCCTCTTCATTGGCAGAGTTTGAGTATGTTGTAAAGTAAATATATTCATTCTTTGCCTTGTGATTATTTATCTTAGCCCACATACAGCTACTTGATCAAAGTACTTCTCTTTGGTTCCACCTTAGCTCTCTAGCTTCTGGTCCATGGATCAGCTGGTTTCTTAATCTTATTGTAATTGCCTCGGAGTCCACTGGCTCCAAGAGGCACAGAGAGTCAGAGGAATTATGTCTATTTGCCCTGTGTATTTGAGCCACAAGAATCTGGCATGAGCTTCCTAATGGATGAACAAAGACCTGAGTTTTACTCTTTTAAGAATGCAGGAGGCAAGGAGAGGGCTTGTTTGCAGAAATGATGGTCTGTGCCTGGTTAACCACCTAAGCGAGTTGTGCTGAAACATAATGATGCTCCACTTCTCTGTTGAGTAAAAAGTTGAGTTGAGCTGGTAGAGAAAAATGTGCCATAGCAAATTGACCATGAATAAAACAAATTTACAAGTTTCTCCTGGGTGTCTTATTACCTAAAAATCTGCCAGGAAATTGAATTGCCTGTCAGCTGCCCAAATTATTTTACGCGCTGCTATTGAAAGTCTTGGTGGGGTAGGTTTTTTAAAAGGAAAAATAGGAAGTGAGTTGGAAGTGATTGATCAAACTTGAAAATAACCATATATAGAGTTGCTTCTTCCATCCAACAACACATTCCTTGCATCCTTTTCTCATCTGTTCAAAGAAGACAGAATCAAAACAGAAGACCCATTTTACATGGTACAGCTGTTTTACCTGAGGTTTATTGATTTTTCTTTCGATGTGATATTGAGAGTTAAGGATTACAATCATTCTAGTATCTGACAATATTGCTCTATTTAAATTAAGAGTGAAATCAATCCATCAATGAAATATGAATTAATGTAAAGGAGAGTAACACAAAAGGTACAATTGCTCTAATATATATTAAATTTGGGTTATAATATTCAAATTCCACCAAGTTTGTTTTGTTTTGTTTTGTCTTTGATGGTCCCATTACTTTCTTGTATCCCCTGGCTGTCTCCTGAGGATACTACTTCCCCTAATGGGTTGCATTTGCCCTCGCCCCCAACCAATTTTTCTGGTACCACACATGAGACAGATGCCCTTCTTGTTTCTCAATGCTGCTTTCAGACTAGCCTTCTTCACATTTTCCTAAAAATCCCAGCTTTGAAATTCAAGCTATCAGATCACATCATCAGTATACCTTACTGATGTGTCGACTACTGGACCCCAGGTCATTTCCTCTCGTTTCTAGAGGACTTTACCACATGGTTCACTGTCATTCTCTTCAACACTATTCCAGTTTTAATTCTTGGTGGCAGATGTTCCTTCTAACACCTTAGATCCTCATTTTTTAAGACTAATCTTCTCCAAAGACTTTTTTTTTTCATTTCCATTCCACTTCAGGTACTCACTCCCAAGGTCAGAGCATGACAATATGTCCTAATCATACCTAATCAATACAAATACCTGCAACCCTTCAATATCAGTCATGTGTACCCCATTTCTACCTTCAATATCTCTAGCTCACTCCCTGTAGGACTCAGCCTCCTTTAACATCAGCACCTCCAGTAAATGAATCCTATCAACTTCTGTTCCACATCATTTAGCATCCTTTCTCTCTTCCCTCTATATATGAATTCTATGGTCAATTATTATAATTACTTCCTTACTAATATTTTGACTTTCACTTTTTTATGACTTCATCATCCTCTATTGGTAAAACCACAACCCTACAAAAAATGTCTATTTCACACATGTATCTGCAAAGCTTAAATGCAATAGAGGAAAACACACAACCACTCTGACTGGTATGATTTTAGTTTCATGAACAAGAAACTCAATTGAGACTCTAATGGTAGCAGGCAGTCATACCTTAACTTCCTAGTCTAATCATTTTCCTGTTTTCCTAGTTAATGATTTAACAGCTTGTCCTCTTTTGAATCTGCCAACATTCTTTCTCCATATCATTCCCAGCTAATCATATTGCTTCTTACCTCTCTGAGAAAGATAAATTCACCACAAGGAAATCTCTACACACTCTCTCCACCTCATCTACCCACCTACTAGCACTTGTACCCTGTTATTCTGTCTTGCTGCCTAGTACTATAGCCTTGTCTACAGCTAGTCCCTGTCTTGTACATTACATCCTATCACTTCCTCAGTTCTCAAGGACATCCTGGCAGCAATTCTTTTCATCTTTCTATTAGTAGATCATTTTCGTCAACATACAAATAATATTATTTCTCCTATGTTAAAATGACAAATATTTTCTTGATGTCATAGTTTTGTTAGAAACCCCTAATTCTTTGCTTCTCATTTGCAACAAAACTCTTTAAAATAATGTCCATACCCACATTCTCCAATTCTTCCCTTCACGTTTTCTGTTAAACTCACTCTAATGAGACATTTACCACACAAAATACTCCACCAACACTGCACTTGTCAAGGTTAATGTGGGTAGAAAAGAAGTTTCTGAGTTTCTCTCCATTTTTTGTGATCTCATCCAGTGTGATGACTTTAAAAATCACACTTCCATGAAGTTTTCCTATTTTACTAATCATTCTCTGTCTCCTTTGCTAGTCTCTCTTTGTCTCTTCATTCTCTTAGGATTGAAGTGAGTCATGATCATCTCCTTTCCTGTAGTTAGCATTCATCCTTTATGATCCCATCCAGTCTAAGACTTTAAATACCATTGGTAGAGGACAATTCCTAAATTTATATCTCCAATACAAACATTGCTCTTGAATTCCAGACTCATATAATCAGCTGCCCACTGGACATCTGTACTTGAGTGTGTCATGTACAATGTGATGGCCACATGCCCCAATCTGAACTTCTGATATCCCTGAATTTCTCCACTGCTTCCTTTCCCATTCTCTGACTCCTCTTTTGCTCACACACTCACATCCAGTTCCTCAGGAAACCTTACTGCCTCTACCTTCAAAATATATCTGGAATCCAACCATGTGTAATCACTTCCCAGGGTACCACCTCAGTCCCAGCCACTACCACCAACATCTCTAAACTAAATTATTGCAAAAGCCTCCTAGCTGGTTGCCTTACTTCTGTCTTTGTCTGTTACTCCCACCCAAATTATTTTCAGAGGAAGTCCATTAAAATTTAAGTCTGATCATGTGTCACTCCTCTACTTAACACCCTACAGTTGTTTCCTATTTTGCTTAAACACCTCAATTCATAGAATAGCCTAAATGGCCCCTTCACTTTCTGACCTTGTCTTCCATATACCCCAGTCTGACACAGGGATTCTTCCTCCTTAGAGCCTATGTGCTCCCTACCTGGAGGACCCTCATCCAGATGGCTACATGGCAGATTACCTCACCTCTTTCAAATATTTCTTCAAATGTGACCTTTTCCATGACCACCTATACTGACCACCCTTATTTGCCTTGTCTCTGTCCCTCTATTTCTGTAGTTTCTTACTCTAGTCTATTTTCTCACAATATTCGTTACCTTTTAAAATATCAGGTAATTATTTGTTTATTTTATTATTTATCTACTGTTTTCCACCCTACAATATAAATCCCTCGAGGTCAGAGATCTGGTTTGTTCACTGATGTTTCTTAATGTATCTAAGAAATCACCTGATAACTAGCAGGAGATCAATAAATAGTTGTATCTTTAAATAAACACTTTCTTAGAGCTGGAATTCTACACTATGGCATGTGGTTTTGTTTCATTTTTTGCATTTTAAACACAGAGGTTCATAATTTAGTAAATTGACTCGTATTTATTTTTCTTAGTATGACTATGTGTTTTACTTTATATGACAGTTTATGTTTTCTGTAGTTATGACACCTTAATTTCCTTCATTTTATCTCTTTGCTTAAGACCTACCATTTAATTTATTTTGTTTTAAAATCTGGCATTGGTCCAGGGCTCCCTTGACCCATTCTATAGACTCTCCAGATAGAAGGGATCTTTGATACATTATACTCTAACTGCTTTATTCCTAGATGAGAACCTTATGGCACAGAGAGGTGAACAATTTTTTTCTATTTAATGATAAAGTTGAGCTTCAATTCTCCTGGTTTTGTTCTCCTTTCCCTATTAACCAAGATGACAAATACATGGCTCCCTCCATCGTCCTTCCTCCATGAGACTGACACTGCTTATCCAATCTTTCACAGACAGACGGAAGCAAATGGGTCTTAGAAATAGGAACCAAAACACAAGTTCAGTCTTTTGAACATAGGATGAGCTCAGACAGTAAACTCAGGACTATATTCCTGATATAATTTCAGAGGGGAGGGAACTCAGTTGGGACTGGGGGACAGTGGTGAGATATAGTGACCTATTTAATATTAAAACATTGATTCCCAGGTCATATTTGAAGGACTTAAGTTATAGGGTGCAAATTGCATTGTGTCTATCATACAGCACAATTTTCCAGCCTACTATTAGACTAATACTTATTTCCCTTAGCTACCATTTATTGAGCCCTTGGTATGTGTCAGACATTATTTGATTCAATCCTTTCAATCCTTTTACATTAAGCACTACTCTTATCCTCATTTTACAGATGAGAAAAAGGATATTCAAATAATTTAATAATTTATCAATTCTTATAGATGTAGTAAGGGTGAACTAAGCCTAAATTTGAACTTAAACCCCTATGCAACAATGAATGCCATCCCACCACATTTGAGAAGGGGTTGGGATTAAAGCTGCTTAAATATTTCTAACTTCAAGTTACAGTTGATTTAAGGATTAAGACAAGCTCAACCCTGTAAATAGGAGGATATAAACACATCTATGAGAGAAAGCTTGAGTAAGCAAGGTTAGAAATAAGGTGAGATGATAATAAAAAAAAAGTTTTGTAAAAAAAAATTCTTCCAGGCTGTACAATTTTAAAGATTATTTCATAGACTTAGACTATTAATGACACCTAAGTGACATTAAAAGTAACATTTTTTATAAACACCCGGGGTCAGTGATTTCACTAACAGAGGCAAGTCTCTATTTTGCCAATAAACAAATACATTTTAGAATATCAGAGGACTTTGGGAGATGACATGTGTCTTCTAAAATCATTGCCCTTTGTCACAGAGGGGCCCATCTAATGAGAAGTAGTGTTCCACCAGAAAAAGCGGTTGGTTGCACATCAAACTGAATGTGGAATGATAGGGATCGCTGAAAATTTGCCGGCCTGGCAGTGAATTAGTTTTTCCGTGTCCTCGGGGATAGACTGCCCTGTGAGAATTTGAACCTATCAGTTAGCTGTCAAATTTCATTTGACACCTCATCCAAAATTTAAAAGGGGCTGCCATCTGAAGTCAGAGATGTTCTTGGAGGAAAGGAAAAGGCTATTTCTTTCTGGGCTAGTAGGATTGAAGCTGCCAAGTGCTTCCACTGAGGGCAGCAAGCTGGCAGCCCTACACTGAGAAACTTCACAGATACTATGGCTTCCTAATGTAAGCAATTCTTTCTCAGCCCCTAAACTCACTTTTTCTCTCTCTTTTAGACAGAGGGCCCCCAGAGGCATGAAATCCCTAAGGGGACATTTAGTAGAACTTACAGAACTGCCACAGGAGTGTCAGCCGACAGAGGTTACAACTTGTAACTCCCTGGTTTCTGTACTGCAGTTCAGTTTTCTATTCTCTTATTGTCTTCTTCTGGGCATTCTGTTTTTTTTTCGTTTTACCCAGAATATCTTGCACAGCTGCCCACATTTGCAAAAGGTGAAGTTTTCATTTGTTTATTTATGAGTTAATGAAGTTCATGGTAAAGTCCTTTCTAAACATCCTGCAGAAATTTTTCTCATGGGACATGTTCTCCCTCTTCAGGTTGCACCCTGAAGTTGATGTTTGATTCCACAGCCCGCCACGTTCCACCCTTGCCTTGCTCTGGCTAACTGCTTTAAATGGCTTGTTGGAGTGAGGGCTTCAACAGTTTGGAAACTGCCCTGAGACAAGGACCCCTTGATGGATTTATGATTGACCTCTTGATTATCCGCGGCCATTCGAGGAAGATTAAAAAGGCATGGCAGGAGAGGTACATTAGCTGCAATCAATCTGCTGCTCCCTTCTTCTTCCTTTCTCCTTCACACAGACTGATTCATCAAAGGACATTCGCAATGCCTCATTTCAGAGATCCTGGCTTCAAAGCCAGACTTTATTTTACAAAGAGAAAAATACTAAAGTCTCTCGATAGATCCCTTCAGGGCCAAAGGAAAAAAAAAAATTCATCCTCTAATTGTCACTTCTATGTGGGCTCTGAAAAAAAGAAAGATAAGTGCATATGTAAGGGCAATCATTTGAAAAGAGTAAAGGAAAAACTACTCCCTTTTGTTTTATCTCATCATAATTTCTTTGTTAGTTTCTCTGGGTTAGTCATTGGTACCAAATCCAGATGCTTAGAAAACTACAGAGGGCATATAAAAGTTTTAATTTAAACATTAGCTTCTTAGGTAAATGAAGCTAGGTTCCTGCCTTTGCAATCTAATTCACACAGGGCCAATTTTATTCTTGTTCCATTATTTCATTGAGTTTCTGTGATCACAAGTCTCCCTTTGAAGTTGGTTGGAACTCTGAGCACAGATAGATTCCCTGGGTCTCAGAGTGAAATGAGTAGTAGATCTGTAACCTCACAGTTCGAAAAGGCTCTTTCTCTCCCTCTCTCTCTCTCTCTCTCTCTCTTTCCCTGAGGTCTTTATCTGTGCTCTGAAAATGGCTGGAATTTGTATAACTTTAGAAATTTGATCTGTCACACTAACTTGCTAAATGATAGGACTTTCTAGTGAACAGTACAACATATGTGTGAAACAGAAATTAAACCAAAATTTGATTTTGTTTCAGGTTGTCTTTCTAGACATGTTAAACAAGCCAGGAAATATAAAACCAAAATAACCATATACAATCTCCCAGTATGTGAATCTTAAGGAAGTGATTGGATAAGAAGTCACATAAACTAAATTTCCATGCCAGAGATAATCATTCAATCTGTCTGATTCTTGGTCCCCATTTAGTCCTATGTTTGGCTTTGGTGAGCAATGCCACAGCTAGTGTGATCTGTAGCCACCATAGAGACCTGGGTCTCCGCATCACCACATAAACTTCAGGGCCACAAGCTCCTTATGCGCTCTTATGATACGAAAAAAAGAGATGTAATCAGAGTTTGCTGAAAACAAAACAACACTGATCCTACGATCTACAATAGGATGATCAACTATCCCAGTTTTTCCAGATCCAGGGCTTTCCTGGGATGTGAGACATCCAGTGCTAGAACCAGGACAATCCCAGGCAACCAGGGACACTTGATCTTCTGGTCTGGAATCTTGAGTTCTAGCACCAACTCTCTTGCTTCTTAATTATTGGCCTCTTGTTCCTTTTTTCTATATTAAGTTCATGGGACTAAATCAAAGGTTTTAAAATTGATAGAGAACAAATCCAATCCACAAATCTATTTTGTTTGGGTCACACACACCAGGATGCAAAAACAAGTCTGAGGTTTTGCATATATATCTTGACTTTTTTTTTTTTTTTCAAGCTTGTCTTTGTAAGCTCTTGGAAAATAATACCTCAAAATGAAGACCTCAGAAGCAGATTCTTTGACCTTTTCGTTTCCTCCTGTCTCTGGCCTCTCGTTCTCCTCTGAGACTAGCCATAGAAACTAGATCCCTCTTCCCAAGGCAAGTTATGGAAACCAGAACCCCTTTGCCCCAAAGCCAGCCATGAAACCGAAAAAAATCACTCTAACTTTCCCCTTGCTTTTCTGTGTAAAAACCAGACATAAAGAAATTATCTGACCTACCTTGTTTGATTGCAAGTCATGAGATCCCCATTCCAGAAAGGGTCCTGCTCCACACCCAGAAGGAAGGAATGCTGCACAGAGCAGCCAAGAGGAATCTAGACAGATAGGCCTTGCTGGATTTCCCCATTCAGTCCATTAGCATTAGATCACACCCTTTTGTCCAATCATATTTCTAAGTGGCTGTCCATACGTCGTTGAACCTAAGCATAACAATGGACAATTTCCCCTGTATCTTTGGGTCTTCATTCTGAAGACTACTGTGTCATGTAAAATTATGATAAAATAAATTTATATGCCTTTTCTCCCATTAATCTTCCTTTTTGCCAATGATTTTCAGTGACGGAGGGTGAAGGGGAAGTTCTCCCTTGGTCTCTACATCTTGAGCAGTAAGAAGGTGTTTTAACAATGGGTCCATATGTATACCGGGCAACAGTAATCATCTGGAGTTGAACAGCTTCTAGCCATACAACATGAACATAATATGCCTCCTCACTCATTTACATTAACTGCCCTTGTGCTGCAGGCATTTGAATAGACGGCTCTAGAACTAGATCAGAGACTGACAAAAAAATCCACATGAGGCCCACCTAGCTTGGAGTAATGGCCCTTGATCAAGTTTCAGAAAGAAAGTTTGCTTCTGTGCTGCTAATTCTCAAACATGCCCGGATATTAATGTCATGTAGCCTAAAAAACAAAAATACCCAACTTCTCCTTGGTAATCCCCAGTGAGACTTCATAAAGCTTAGAGGACCTCTAGGTGTCTTGTAGTTCTAAGACTCTGTAAACCAAAAGTGGGAAATTGCCTATTTTTCACCTCTCCTTGAAAATACATGTTTTTTTATCCTTTTAATCACTGAAATTCTTTCTACTTAAAATATGTCAGAAGTGTAAGCCTAACCAGTTTACTCTGATTGCAAATCAAGTGTTTCCTCTAATATACTTTTCTGAATTGGGAAAAATGGGGCTCTTAGAGATCAATATGTGGCATTCTTCGTGTTGTGATCAATTGGTGATTAAGTGAAAATGGTTTAGCTTAATTTGCTTTGAAAAGCTGTGCTTGTGCTGATAAAGTATAGAAGCATTTCTGAGATGAGATACTAGGAACAGATGTTTAGTATAAAATATTGATAGCAAGGAGCAGAGATAAGCTTGGTATTTAATTTGTCTTAATATTTCCATTGCTACAAATTCAACAGCTTTTATCTTACTGGGTAATTACAACTTTTTCCCCCCCTGGCATAAGATAAGATAGACTTTTTTCAGTTTTCTGTCACATTTAAACTCTTTACGCCCCCTGCTCTCTGTGTTCTTCTTTCTTCCCCTAGGTACTGGTCCCTTTATTTTAATTTCAATTGCAATTTTCAGTTAAAAGATTAGAGAGTTTGTTTGTAAAAGTTGACATTGTTCTTGCCTTAGCACTTTGTAGGGTATCTAGTCATGTCACCCCTAAAATAAAGTGCACATGTTAGGATATATGTTGTCTGCTCTAGGAGGTCACAGAATGCAGAGATTCGAACAGTAGAGGTGTTTGTTTCTTTTTCATGTGACATTCAGACCAGGTAGGAATCTCTCTATTCCTTGAGGGCATTTAGGTACCAGGCTGAGCAGTAGGTTCTGCCTTCCTTGACATACGGCTTCCTTCAATGGATGGACCGCCAGTGCTCCATTTGTTACTGTTTTTCAGGTAGCATGAAGGGGGTTTGGAACTAGTTGGGTAAGAAGTCCCAGGCAGCAACTTGTCTTTAAGGAAGTGACCCAGCAGGTGCACATTCAATTATGCTAATTTATCATTGGCTGTTTGTAAACATCTAACTGGACTGGATTCTATATAATCATTTTACCATTAAAGAAAAATTTAGACTTTCTCTTCTAGTAATACAGCAAGGCAGATATGTGGAGAGCTCTCCTACAAAAAAAAATCCAGAAGACCATCATATGATGATATCATTATTGTGTTGCTGTGATAGAGAACATGAGGGAAATCTCTAGAGGAAAAAGGAAAGGGAACAGCTCACACATGAGCTAAAACAAATATTGTGAGCCACGAGCGTACACATTGGCCCTCTTGAGGGTGCATGCTAAGCCTTGGGCCTGCCTGTTATAGATTTTCAGTATGAAGCCAGAATGGGACTGGAGTGGACCAAATCAGTGATCATCCTTGTCTCATAGACAAAGCTACTGAATGAAAGAGAACACCTGATGAAAAACACCATCAATTTAAGAATTCAGATTTTTAACAGATAAGAACAAACAAATATGAACTTCTCTATTCATATATTTCCAAATGCACCGGGAAAGAGTACCAAGAATGAGGGTCAACAGAAAAGATTTAGTTCCCAAGTACTTCAGATCTCACAGTTATGAGATACAAAATATAAAGTGTCCACATATGAGTATTGAAACAAATAAAAGATGGAATCACAAAAGTGAGGACCCAAAAAGAGATTAAAAAGAAAGAGAAGAGAGATCTAAAAAAAGAACCGAAAAGAATTTAGAAATAAAAGATATAATTCTTGAAATTATAAAAATAACTCAAAATGTAACAACAAAATAAAAATAACTTGTATAAGAATGAGGCCAGATTTTGGATAGAGATGCTAACTCTGGGTCACACTTCATTTTCTGGATCCTAAAACAATTCTCATTTGAGCTCAGAATATTGCATATTGTTTTATGAGGAGAATTTTCATTATTTTTAGTGTTCACTCTTACCCACAGTCATTGAGACTTACTAAAGGGGGCCAACCAATCTCTTTTGCAAGGTATTTTCTCCTAAAACAACCCAGTAGACAATTTTTAAATCCTATCCCATGAAACAATTTTCAGTCTTTAGAACATCTCCACTTTGGAAGGGAATATTTACTTTACATTTGCATAACTAAAAGGCTCAGTTAGATGGCTTTTGAAGAACAAAGGAGCATTGAGTCTAAAGAAATAGAGTATTGAAGTTTTTGACAATTGAGAGTTAGAAACCACTTAGCTGCTTTCAACTATCACTTTCTCTCTCCCCACCCCCAACCCCTACCTACCCCAACCTGAGTTTACATCCACAAAAAATTTGAAAACTCCTGTGGCCAGTAGCTACCAGGACACTTGAAACACTGGCTATACCAGCTTAATAGTTCTTTGCTCTTGTTTGCATGAAATCTAGTAAATCAGAAAACTGAAGTTTAACTGAAAGCTTTTTTCTCAGTATTTTACACTGTACAATTATCAGACTGACATAAAGGGACAATGTTGGGGTTTATTCGTTTTAAAGGAGCAGTCAGAATATTATGCTTTGTACGGTGTTTAGTAAATGCACTTGGAACAGGACGTTGTTGACTTAGAGAAACACTATATCACCTTAAAATTCCCACTGAGTAGTCAGAGATCACTGACCTCTTTATAGCCCTTTGTATTTAGAGTGCACCAAAAGTGTGTTATGCTAGTTTTTTTATTTAATCCTTAGCAACCTCTCTACTACAGTGTTTATTATTATCCTAATTTATAAAAGAGGAAACTGAGTCTAAATACACAACTAATAAATTTGAGAACCGTGAAGTGAGTCTCCTCATTCTTCTCTGTATAAAATCTGTGTTATTTATATTGCACTATGCTTTCTTCTTTACTTATAGAGGAGGTGTTACATATAATATAAGTTTTGTGATTCATAGTTTACATAGTGGGTCTCAGTTGTACAGAATTAATAAAACTTTGTATATAATGGACAGTCATATATGGGAAGTCAGGAAAACTGGTGGTTCATGTAAATCTTTGCAGTTAACCAGCTATGTGACATTGAACCAGTCATATAATTTCACTGGGGTCCAGGTTATGCATATGCAATGGGGGAGTTGTTCTGTTTGTTTTTGAATAGATGATTACTAATGGTTGTTTCTGTTACAAAAAATTCTATGACATTTATATACGTACTTTATCTCTAAAATACGTATGCATAATTTTTCAGTTCAAAACAAGTTATTGGTCTCAATATTGCATTTTTTAAGTTATATTGGTTTGTGTAAGTCACATTACATCTCTGGACCCACTTTTTCCAACTATTAAAATAAAAGGATTGTACCATATTTCTTAGATATTCTATGGCTCTTGATATTCCTGACTATTTGAACCCACCAGGGTCTGTCTATAACATGAGAAACTATATTTAAAGTACATAACCATTAAAGTATGAAACAGCAGTACTTTAAAATACCCAATTAACTAAAGTTCACAAAATGGAATATAAAATGGATTCTTAAGTGATTTTTAGAGTTGGAATTCAGATTTTATTTAGAATTAATAAAAATATAATTTATTTTTCTGCTCTATTTTTTCTTTGTAAGAGGAATAGAACTAGTTCTTTTAAAGAAAAAGAAAAGAAAGGCTCCATTTTTTTCCCCGAAGCATTGGGTGTTCCATAATGAAAGTTTTCCGACAAAATGGCTGCACATTTCGTTTTCCAAATTTCTTCATCTCTTCAGCAATGTCAATTGCCTCCAGATGACTTCATTATTTTCCTTATCTCCCTCAATGAACCATATTAATATTAACACCTGATTATCTGACTTTGAGGATCTGTGAAGAAAACTGGGTGAAAATTTGACAGTAACATTTGACTTTCCAGAAGTCAGAGATGAGGAGACTTTCTTTAATTTACTTGCATTTATTCTCTAAGTGATTCTTCCTTATTTCTGATTTGGTGAGAAATTAGACATGTGAAATTTCAACTGAGCACAGTCTGATACTGCTGCAAACATCTTTGACTTTGGCACTGAAAAATTGAAATTAGTTTCCTGTGTTCTAAAAGGGCCCTCCTGTGACTCTGGAAATGTGCCATACAACTTTCTTCAGCAAAATGGATAGGTATCCATTAATTAGACATTATTATTAATGTCGTGTTCAGCTGCATGCTAAAGGGGAGAGTACAGAACTGAGGGCAAGACTGATGATTTTGATGATATATGGACAGCTTTCATGAATTACTTAAAGACAATTCTTGCTTATTACCCTATTGCACACAATAATTAAAAGGTAATAAATAATTGTGAGAAAAGAGAAAACAGGAATATAGGTTAGGTTTGTTTCTTGCTGTCTTGTTTTTTATTACTTTTCAGCAGTGATGAGAAATCTCTGAAAGGCTGCACAGCTTTAGGGAATCACATGATTTAAAAAGAGGGTTCTAAACTTACTTAACACCTATTTGAAGACCTCCTCCCCAAATTTCCCAGGAACCTTAAGTAATTTGTGTTTTTAATATATTTCTTACTCTAAGATCCAACACATTACATCCATGAAAAGGGAGAAAATATTTTTAAGCGTGAAAATTTCAAATGGTACAGATGTTTGGCCACACTATGAGTATTTATAATTTAGCTATAGCCATATTGTGCCAGGGTAGAGGTTCCCAAAATATGTTCCATAATATTATAGTTCTTAGAAAACTGAAAATGTTCTATGTTCAAATAAGTTTAAGGAAAAGTGTTTAGATATAGGTAAACATTTCTTATTCTTGAACATCTAAGAATTTTAAACACATGACTATGCATTGTGCCTCTTCAACAGGAATATTTCACAAACTTAGGTGAATCATGTTGTTCTGTTTGTAGTGGAGCATCAAGTGGGTCTACTTTAGAACACATGTAGGGTGCCCTACATTCAGTGATTCATGCAACAGACACATGCCACAGTCCTTAACTTGAAAAGAGTTTTCAGAGAATGGAAACATTTAAATGAACTTTCCAGATATGATCATGCTGGTGTACCATATGCTATTGTGCATTATAATTGCATTAAAGATTAACTAAAAATGTAAAACCTTTGGTGAAAACAACAGATAAAACACAGAGTTTTAATGTAGCTTTAGGTAGCAAATATTTCTTTAAATACAACATTTATGTAAGAATGCTTTCTAACATTGTTAGTAAAGATTGGTCAATAAAATATACAGAGTCTAATTTTGCAAATTCACATGTGTAAAGAAATATTTGACCATTCCAGTAAAATCAGAAAGTAGATTGGTTTGCATGTGACTAAATAATTAGGTTAAATTGATTAATTTAAATGATGTACCTAATAAATAATTGAGTGTCCTTAATATTCTTACAAGAAATAGGCTGTCAAACTTACAAATTTAGTGAAAAGGTGATAATAATTTAGGCTTAATAGTTCAAATATATGCTGGTAAATATGGACTGTTAATAGGTTGAGAATACTTGAAAATAGATGCTTTTCTTTGCATTTTTTTCTCTGTGTTCTTTTAATAACCCTGCCCCGAAAGGTAAATATATAATTATGTTGAAAATTTTGAGGCAATGTGTTCCCTTGAAAGGGCACTATAGGAAGGTTGTGTGATCCTTCAAGAGAGGAGGAAATTGGGGACGATGGCTGACCAGAGACACCAGCTGCCAGATTGTCTCAGAAAGAGGGAAAACTTTTAGATGAAAAAGAAAAAAATGAACAGACAATCATATATCGGGTGTAATTTTGAGGAAAAAATGCCAGAACCTACCAGATATTCCCCAGGAAGAAATTGCAGAGCAGAACAAGAAGGAACAAGATATTGGCAGAGGTCAACCCCCAAGAGGCTTGGTGGCCAGTGAAAAAGCTAGGTGGAGCAGTTTGTTTCTCCCTTCCTTTCATCTCTGGCAGTCAGCAGGCTCCCAAGCTGCTAGAGAGCCTTCCTGCCCTCATGAGCCCATATCCTGCTGCCGCGAGTTACTAGGAGTTTCTTGAGAACAAAGCACCAGGCTGCCAGCACTTCCAGTCACCATAGACCGAAGCTAAAATGGCAGGTGCCATATTGCTTCTCCACCCACCGTGTGCCTTTGATCTCCCCAGAGGACATCAGCCCATCAGTTTTCATCTTCCTCCTTCCCACACAAGTATTATCCAACTCTGGCCCAGACTACAGGAGCCACAGGGGGCCTGTGGGTCCAAGGGAATTTGCTTGACCCAAGAGCCTGGACATTTTAGGTGGGCTGCCTTGCAGTGAGAGGGACAGAGATTATCAGAGTGCTAGTTTTCCTCCATTCAGACTCTTCTCTCCTTCTCTCCTCCACCCAGGGCTGCCAACAGAGATGCTTGAGCTGGAGCTCTCAGGACCTGCTGCTTCCTTTCTGTTGGGCATCCACAGAGAGTGAAGCTCAAACCTTTCCTCTTAACACATTAACTACCATGTGAGTTTTATTTAACTCATGGTTAGTTTTGAGCCTGTGGCCTCGTGAAGCATATGTAACTGCAGTTGGTTGGTGAAAATCTTACTTATTGATGTTCTTATTGTTACAATTAATATTGACAATTTAATTTCATACAACTCACACACAAAAAACAATAACAAATAACAAATTTTTCATTAAATTAGAAAGGATCATTTTTTTTTCCAAGATTTTATTCTCTTTTGACAATAAAACACTGTGGCCCTAAGGAAAAAATTTTTTCTAGCGTGACCGTCAATGAGTTGAAGACCTGCAGAGGACTAAGGGGTGTTCAGACTGGGAGGTCCCTTTTCACCAGTCCTTCCTGGTGCTGCTTGCCCAGCCGCCCCATCAGAGCAGGGCACACCCCACAGCAAAGGGACATCAAACCTGCTTGAGCACACCATAGGGAACTCAGGAACAGTATGCTTCTCCCTGGTATGGTCAGGGATTGATTTGGGGGATCCAGGGACAGGCCCACAGGCCGGAACCCGTACTCCCAGGACTTGATCACATTGCTCAGGGGCACAGAGGGGAGATTTGTGAACTAATATTGGAAGGCAAGGGAGAACGCATGGGTAGAACTGAAAATAGAGTGCAGTTTGGGTCCCAGCCACAGTGCACTGGCAGAGCACCCCTCCTCCCACAGGAAGGCAGTGCTCTCAGCCCAGGGTGAGATCCTAGACAGGGAGGCTCCCAACCCACAGTGCCATCATGGGGAAGTTCAGCTAGTTTGAGCTCCTGCCTGCTTGCAGACACTGGAGGGAGACTGCGGAACAAGGGATCAGAGAGAAGAGTGAGACCCACTTCTGACAAGCAGATTATGGATCTAAGATGGCCCCCAGCTCCACAAGCAGACTTTCTGGGTGGGGCCAATTCAGCCCTTCCCTAGTGGCTTTCCCTAGAAGGCTAGGAGCGGATCTTTGACTCCCACTGAAACAGCTACCTTACCAGCTTTCGTGGAACCTGAAGGCAAGCTCAATGAACCCAGCCCCACTCAGTGTCATTCCCCCACCCACCTCTGCTGTGGTGGAGAATAAGGACTTACCCGGAAGTTCCAGGACCCTCACCTACCACCTGGGGCATTTGAGTGCTTCTCCTGAGGGACAAGAGCCAGTCATAGATCTCAAAAACAACACTGAAGATTGTTTCTTCCAGCAAGTGCCACCTACTGACAGGAAGGTCAATTTGCACAGCACTTTATAGCATTTACTGACTCAGTCATAGAAGGTGTGGTTGATTCTTACCCACAATCACTGCTTACTCTCTCAGTGATTAAACTGGGCTGCACCAATACAATTCACACTGTTAAGAAGACCACAGGGCTGGGGAAAGAAACAAGATCTCAAAGACCTCCATCCTCCCTCACCAAAGAGAGAGACAGGGAATCTGCCCAGATACATAGCTCACCACTGCTACAGGCTACAAACAAACTAGCAACTGAGAAAACCACCACACTAAGGATATCTATAACCAAGGCATCCATCCAGAACCTAGATCCCATCAAAGTACCCATAAGCAAAGCCAAAGGTTCTTCTTACTTAAAATATGCCACAAACACTCCCTTATAAATGAGGGGGTAAGAAAAAAAAAGCCTCAAACAAAAAGAAAATCCAAAAATAAGAAGTGACAGCTGCCCCAAATGAGAAGGAATCAGAGGAGGAACTCCAGAAGTATTAAAAATCAGAGCAAAAGGACACCCCCCAAAAGGGAACACCAGTTCTCTAGTAATGGATATCAACCAAAATGAAAATATTGAAATGAAAGATAAAGAATTCCGAATATGGATTGTGTGGAAGCGCAATGAAATCCAAGAGAAAATGGAAAACCAACTCCAGAAAAACAATTCAGGAAATGAATGAAAAATTCACTAAAAATATGGACATATTTGAGAAAAACAAATAGAACTTCTGGAAATGAAAAATTTATTTAAGGAAATATAAAACGCAGCAAAAAATTTTAAGAGTAGACTAGACCAGGCAGAAGTAAGAATCTCAGAGCTCGAAAACAACTGTGTCAAACTAACTCAATCAGTCAAAAATAAAGAACAGAGAATTAAGAGGAATGAATAAAGCCTATGAGAAATATGGGATTATGTAAAATGGCCAAATATAAGAATCATAGGCATCCTTGAGGGTGAAGAAGAAAATCTACAAGAGCTGGAAAATCTATTCGAGGGAATAATTGAGGAAAACTTCGTACAAGAAGCTCAACAAACAGCTGTGAAATTTATTGCAAAGAGGCAATTACTGAGAGACATCGTCATCAGACTGACCAAAGTCAACATGAAGGAGGAACTCCTGGAAGCTGTACAGAGAAAATATCAAGTGACTTACAAAGGCAAACCCATCAGGCTAACTGCAGACTTCTCAACTGAGACCTTACAAGCCAGAAGAGATTGGGGTCCCATTTTCAGTCTTCTTAAACAGAATAATGGTCAGCCTGGAATTTTATATCCTGCAAAACTAAATTTCACATATAAAGGAGAAATAATGACTTTTCCAGACAAGCAAACACTGAGGGAATTTGTCAAGACCAGACCTGCCCTGCAGGAAATACTCAGAATTGCATTATATACATGGATCACCACAATAGACATCCACCAGAGTAAAACCACCTAAAAACTAAAGCTCAGAGCTCATATAAAATAATAGCACAAAGCAATAAAGTACTACCCAACAGGATGAACAGAAAAGCATCCCACATATCAATGTTATCAATCAACATGAATGGTCTGAATGACCGATTCAAGAGACACAGGCTGGCTGAATGACGGAAAAATACAATCCAAGTATTTGCTGTCTCTGGGAAACACATGTAATCCACAAGGACACATACAGACTCAAAGCAAAAAGATGGAAAATAATATTCTATGCAGATGGAAACCAAAAGAAAGCAGCTGTAGCCATTCTCATATCAGATAAAATTGACTTCAAATCAACATCAGTAAAGAAAAACAAAAATGGTCATTATATAGTGGTAAAGGGAAGAATTCAACAAGAAGACCATAACAATCCTAAATATTTATCTACCTAACACAAGAGCATCCAGATTCATAAAGCAAACCCTACTAGATCTAAGCAAAGAGATAAACAGCAACATCATAATTGCTGGGGACTTCAGCATCCCACTGACAGGAATGGACAGATCATCCAAGCAGAAAATAAATAAGGAAAACTGCACTTACATGGGACACTAGAACAAATGGACCTAACAGACCTTTATAGAACATTTTACTCCCAAACTACTGAATATATGTTCTTCTCATCAGCACATGGAACATTTTCCAAGACTGATCATATCTTTGGCTACAAAACATGTCTCAACAAATTTAAAAAAAATAGAAATTGTACCATGCATCTTCACGGACCACAATGGATAGCCAAAGCAATCTTAAGCAAACAGAACAAATCTGGAGGTGTCACATTACCAGACTTAAAACTATACTACAAGACTATAGTAACCAAAACAGCATGGTATTGGCACAAACAGAGAGACATAGACCAATGGAACAGAACAGAGAACCCAGATATTAGAACCATTCACCTACAGCCGACTGATCTTTGACAAATCAGACAATAATATACACTGGGGAAAAGAAGCCTTACTTAATAAATGGTGCCAGTAAAATTGGGTAGCCACATGTAGAAGACTTAAACAGGATCTGCACCTTTTACCTCTCACAAAAATCATCTCACAGTGGAAAACAGACTTAAACCTAAGCATGAAACTATAATAATTCTAGAAGAAAATGTTGGAAAAACTCTTCTAGATATCAGCCTAGGCAAAAAATTTATGAAGAGGACTCCAGTGCCAATCACGGCAACAACTAAAATAAATAAACGGGACTTGATTAAATTCAAAAGCTTCTGCACAGCTAAGGAAAAAAATCAACAGAGCAAATAGATAACCTGCATACAGAATGGGAGAAAATATTCTCAAGCTATACATCCAATAAAGGGCTAATAACCAGAATCTACAAAGAATTCAAGCAAATTAAGAAAAAGAATAAAACCAGACAACCCCATTAAAAAGTGGGCAAAAGACATGAACAGAAGCTTCTCAAAAGAAGATAGACAAATGGCCAATAAAAATATGAAAAAATGCTCGATGTCACTAATCTTTGGTAAATGCAAATTAAAACCACAATGAGATACCACCTTATCCATGTTAGAATGGCTTTTATTAAAAAGTCCAAAACCAATAGATGCTGGCGTGGATGCAGAGAGAAAGAAACACTTATACACTGGTGGGACCGCAAACTAGTACAACCTCTTTGGAAAACAGTATGGAGATGCCTCAAAGAACTAAAAGTAGACTAAAAGTAGAGAAAGAAACACTT
>NW_012134081.1:4425081-4426176 GCF_000956105.1 Propithecus coquereli
GCTTTGTAACTAACTCAGGATTAACGTTACAAGCAGTGGCATAGAAAGTAAAGAAGAAGACTCCAGACCTCCAGACTTTGTCCTTGCCTCTGGTCTGCTGTGCAGCCAAAGTCTGGAGGTCTGGAGTCTTCTTCCTTATTTACATAGCTTCTCTGATGTGGACTTACGTAGCTTCTCTGATATTTACATCTGTTGAATGAGGGAATTTCTTCAAGGCCTTTTCCAATTCTCAAATCTGATGATGCAATCCCTCTGAAACCCAATTTGCCCTATATAGAGGAAACCTATATATTCTACAGCCTCTTCTCCCATGTTGGCTAATTTTAAGGAAAGTAATTAAGAATAACAGATGATTCAAATTAAGCATTAATTTTTCTATAAAATAATTAAGAATACTTACCCTAATGATAGTATAATTAGTAAAGGATATCCATTTTATCATAATCATGTTGTGGCTAGTCAGACAGAGAAATGGTGAAGCCAAATACCTAAGTTTTAAATAATATCAGCAAGTTGCAGTTTACTTTATTGGTTAAACACCACTGAGCCTGAATATTGTAATGTAATAACTTAATCCCAAAGGTACACACCTCTCATTTTTAGTTTCTGTGCATAGAAAAGACTTAAGGTTGTGATTGCCAATTGAAATTTACAAAAACAAACTGCTGTTTCTCTGCAAAGTTACTTTTACGCATTCCTTGCCAGAAAACTACAGTGTAGGGATAACAAAGACACAGGGATCTGTTAAATTATGCTGATTTTTTTGTTGTTGTTGTTTTGCTTCATGGAATGTGTATGTATATTCTGAGAATAGAAAACTCACACACAGCATGTAACCTTTTCAACTTTCCAAAGATTAAAAAACACATTGCATTGCTTTATTACATTTTCCTGCAACAAGAGACATATTTCAGACGAAAAGGGCAAACCAGGAAATTTACTCATGAAAACCAATTTATATAAGTATATGAATAGTATAGTTATTCCCATAGTAAGTCTGGTATTCATCTTGAGAACTCTTGGGGACACAAGAGTAATCCTCAGTGCAACTTCAATTTAGTCTGTGTTTAAATATAGAAAAGGAATGAGGTTGGT
>NW_012134081.1:4426226-4427057 GCF_000956105.1 Propithecus coquereli
TAGAGAAAGAAACACTTATACATTGGTGGGACCGCAAACTAGTACAACCTCTTTGGAAAACAGTATGGAGATGCCTCAAAGAACTAAAAGTAGACCTACCATTTGCTCCAGTAATCCTACTGCTGGGTATTTACAAAGGAAAAAAGGTCATTTTATCAAAAGAACATCTTCACTTGAATGTTTATTGCAAAACAATTCACAATTGCAAAGATGTGGAATTAACCCAAGTGCCTATCAATTAATGAGTGGAATAACAAACTGTGGTGTCTGTACACTGTGGAATACCATTTAGCCATGAAGAAGGATGAATTAAGGCCTTTTGCAATAATTTGGATGGAACTGGAGATCATTATCCTAAGTGAAGTATCTAAAGAATGGAAAAACAAACACCACATGTACTTGCTATTAAACTGGAACTAACAGATGAGCACACATGTCCACAGAGGGAAGTAAAATTCAGGGGAAATCAAACAGGGGAGCAGAGGGAGGAAGGGATGACCAAAAACCTACCTAAGGGGATCTGGCGATGGGCACACTTAAAACCCTGACTCAAGCACATAAAATCAATACAGGTAACCAAAACTTTTGTACCCCTGTAATATTTTGAAATTAAAAAAATATATACATATACCAGATGGGTAATTTTTATTTACTTCAAAGTTATTCAGAAATAAACAATTTGCTTTTATGCAACCTAGCATGTACATTCTAAGATCACCTATTTTCCTATATGGATTGTCACCAAAATGTTCTTTAGTCTTCAGAGCCCTGTGTGAAATATAAAGAAAAAAAATCAGAAACTCTACTTTTAAAAGGAATTCATCATTTATA
>NW_012134081.1:4429537-4429944 GCF_000956105.1 Propithecus coquereli
ATTGAGCAGACCTGAATTAATAAAGGTCAAAATTGTCACCAGGAGGAGTGCCTGGTGGCATGTGAGGACTTGCTCCTAAACAACATTTCAAAAGCAAAAAGTGACTCCAGAACAGAACCCAAGGCACCTGGACAAGCCAAGAATTTCCTGAGAACATTCTTTAAAATAATTATGTACTCTAAAATAATTTTTAAAATGTTCCACATCTCTTCTCCTCTCTATCCTTAAATGTTCAAAAGCATCTCAGGTCCGAAGCGAACAAATGTATCAGAGAAAATGATGGTTTTTATGGTGTCCTCATACAATGCAGCCTCCATGTCTGCTCATAAGAGGAGAAGTTCCTTGCATTCCTTCACCCTCATCCCTGCTTCTTTTCTCTCCCTTCCTATCTTATGATGTTTTCATAG
>NW_012134081.1:4434010-4435076 GCF_000956105.1 Propithecus coquereli
TACCTCAGAGATATGGGTTCAATTTCAGATCACCCTAATAAAGTGAGTATTGCAATAAAGCAAGTCACACAAATCTTTTGGTTTCCCAGTGCATATAACAGTTATATTTACACTATACTCTAGCCTATTAATTGTATAATAGCATTATGTCTAAAAAAATGTATATACCTTAATTTAAAAATACTTTATTGCTAAAAAATGCTAACAGTCATCTGAGTCTCCAGCCATCTTTTTGCTGGTGGAGGGCTATGCCTTGGTGTTGATGGTTGCTGACTGATCAGGGTGGTGGTTGTTGAGGTTGGGATGGCTGTGGCAATTTTCTAAAATAAAACAACAATGAAATTTGCCATATCAATTGATTCTTCTTTTCACAGAATATTTCTCTGTAGCATGCCTTGCTGTTTGACAGCATTTTACCCACAGTGGAACTTCTCTCAAAATTGTAGTCAAGCCTCTCAAACCCTGCTACTACTTTCTCATCTATTTGTGGAATATTCTAAATTCTTTTTGTCATTTCAACAACATTCATAGTATCTTCGCCAAGAGTAGATTCCATCTCAAGAAGCTACTTTCTTTGCTCATCCATAAGAAGCAAGTCCTCGTCCATTCAAGTTTTATCATGAAATTGAAGCAATTCAGTCACTCACATCTACAGGCTCCACATCTAATTCTAGTTCTCTTATTATTTCCACCATATCCGCAGTTTCTTCTTCCACTGTAGTCTTAAACACCCTCAAAGTAATCCATGAGTATTGGGATCAACTTTTTCATCTTGTTAATGTTGCTATTTTGACCTCCTCCCATGAATCACAAATGTTCTTAATGGCATCTAGAATGGTGAATCCTTTCCAGAAGGTTTTCAGTTTTCTTTGCTCAGATCCATCAGAGCAATCACTATTCATGATAGCTAAAGCCTTACAAAATGTATTTTTAAATAATAAGACTTGGAAGTCAAAATTACTCCTTGATCCAGGGACTCTAGAACAGATGTTGTGTGAGTAGACATGAAAACAACATTAACCTCCTTGCACATCTCCATCAGAGCTCTTGGGTGACTAGGGACATT
>NW_012134081.1:4436052-4436434 GCF_000956105.1 Propithecus coquereli
TTAAGACATAAAAAAAGGAAAATATACACACTTAAAATGTAGATGTGAAATTGACACTAGTAATATACAATTTAAAAATAGTGATTTAGAATGAATATACAATTAGATATTTCATTTCACACTTTTCAATTGGCAAAGAGAGAATATTCAATGCATCAGTTCTAATCCAACCCCTAGAATGAGCTATCTTCCAACAGATAAAGACATCCAAAAGATACAATAAAATTAGAATTGATAATTATTAATAAATTTATCTTATGCTTCCTTTTTCTCCTCCCCTTCCAATATTATATTCACTGGGTATTGTACTGACAAAGATTCTAATCATTGAGTTGGAAGATTGAAAAATCTTCATCTTGCTCATTTTATAAATAAGCAAACC
>NW_012134081.1:4447769-4448835 GCF_000956105.1 Propithecus coquereli
TTGATATTTGAACTTTAAGGTTACAGCCTTGATATAGCTGTAATGGAAAGAATTTGAACTTCTTTTGGATTACTCATTAGTGCTGATTCATTAATTAAAATAGACACTAAGTTTCTTTCCTATCATCAGTTATACTTCTTGAATAAGCTGTCTTTAAATGTGCTGATATTTTGCTATTATTCCAGTTAAGAAAAATAAATCACATTTGCAAACAAAAACAGAAAAGTCTTTAAATTATTCCCTTATAATCACATTTCATGCTAAAATATTTTTGGGTCAAATTTTAACTTGATAGATGAATTTTCATGTGTTTGTGGCAGGCAATCCTAAAAACCCTATATCGATAAGTATAACAAAATTCTAGATGGCAAGTATAGGAGCGTAATTATTAGGTAAATAAAATTTTATCAGCTCATATCACCCACTTGCCTGCTGTACTGGAAAATATAGCTTATTTTTAACATGGTTGAAAAGATCCTACAATTTAATGAAAAAAATCTAATCTTCTGAACATCACATTCATAATTTGAAGTCTGTAACAGGAATGCTAACACTTAGAAACAGAAGGATGCCGGTAAAGCATCTTTGTTAGTTTCCAGGCCTGCGTACCTGACAGCTGATCAGTATATTGTACTCCTTGGGAAGGGGATTAATCAGAGCAAGACAGACAAATTTCAGGAACTAGAGTCCCTTAAGATCAACAAGAGAGGGAGGCAGGATATTTCAATAGTGGTTTTCAAGTAAATGTGAAGTGACTCAGCAAAAAGTAATCATTTTTTATCAACTTATATGGAAAAGAAAGAAATTATGAGAAGTAGAATTTCAGTTAAATATTTAGTCTGTAGTAGCCATTGTATGTCCCTGTCACTTAGCACTTACTTGCGACTCAAAGTTGTTAACTTCATTCTTAAGTGACATTTTTCAATACCTCAATTAGGCTGTATGCTCTCTGAGGCTTAAGATACTATGGTTGTTTTTTGGGGAGGGTATAGTGGGTAGATGTACCTTTATTATAGGAAGTGTTAAATAAAATACCAATGACTTAGATTTTGGCATTGAACAGTTT
>NW_012134081.1:4449471-4450458 GCF_000956105.1 Propithecus coquereli
ATTCTTTCCTGGTGCACTTCTACCATTGTGATTCTCTAATTCCAGCTGTCCCTTAGCATTACAGGTCAACCTTCAATATTCTACTTTTATATATCCTTCTCCTATGTATATCCATCTACCTGTATATTTATTGTCAGTATGGATTCATCAATTCCAATTTTTTTCAATAGTTTATAATTCATTACAGTTTTTGAGTATCTTGATGCACATATTGTCCACATTTGGCTAGTGGAAGCATCATCAATTTGATTCCTCTTTCCTTGTGATACAACCACAACATGTTTTTAACATTTTCTTTCTAGCTTACCTTGTACCTACCCTGCTCCATCCCTGAAATCAACAATTTCTTCAAGGAATCCTGTTCCTTTTAGTGGGAAACAAGGTCTAGGTACAAGTTATGCTCATTGCTATTGCTTCCTGGTCTGTCCAGTAGACAGTGTAGGTATAAGTATGTATATATATGTATTTTCACATGCATATAAAGATGCAAACACACTCATATATACATACCTACATGTTTCCATTCATGAGCACATCAACATGCACATACATACACATATACCTATTTTAGAAATTATTACTTCACTTGGCCCTTCTTCATAGTGCAAATCCTGGCTCCCAACATTTATCAACACATTTATTCATTTGCTCAATCCTATAACGTATCTGAAATATTTTCATAATTTCCTCTTCCACAGCTTATAATAAACCAAACTACTAAAAATAATTTAGTACTGGTATGAGATTCTGCCAGCAAAACTCACACCTCACTCTGCCCGAGACTGAGAGTACAGAGCTCTTTTTATCAGCACTTAGATTGGTTCTTTCTTTTGTACCCCGTTAGTGTGGCTGTGATGTTTATCTGAAATATGATTAGGCTCGTTTGTTTGTGTTTACTTGTAGTATTATGTTCCTTCCATTCTTATTGATTGAATTTCATTTTTTGAATATGTAGGATGTTAACATGCTTCAAAAGTAAAACTATCC
>NW_012134081.1:4461858-4462970 GCF_000956105.1 Propithecus coquereli
TGAAACCTAGAGACTTAAACAACACATATGTATTCTTGCAGTTTCCATAGTTCAGGAACCTGGACACAGGTTGGCTGGGAGCCAAGGGTCAGGGTCTTTCATAAAACTACAATTTGGATGTCCACTGGGGCTACAGTCACTTCAAGGCTCAGCTGGAGGAGGATCTGCTTCTAAGTCCACTCGAGTGGCTGTTGGCAGGTCTCTGGTCCTCACTGACTGTGGGCTGGATGCCTCTCTGCATTCCTTGCCTTTGTGCAGCCACATAGAGTGGAAGTCGGCAGTGGCAGCTTGTGTGCCTAAGAGTGAGTAAGTAAGAAAGGGGTGAGCTAATGGCATACACAGCATCTTGTAATGTTAGCTCAGAAGTGGCAGCTCAGTACTTTTTTCTGTTTCCTACTCAGACATACTAGGAGGTCCAGCCCACATGCAAGGCAATGAATAACAGGAACTAGAGATTTGTAGACCACCCCAGAGGTTGCCTATCACAGAAACATTACATCAATTTTTTCATGTTTTACGGCGCCTCGTGTTGATGAATCTCTGTAATAAATAAAAGGAGGAACAAGAAAGGAAAGGCTTCTCAAAGGCAATAACTGAGTAGCATATTTCCGCACAAAAAAAGGAGTTGTTAAAGTGTTACATAGAAGAATATGAGCAAAAGCTACCAGTAAGACATGGCGAGGTGTATCACTTGGAATAGCAGATTAAAGGTAAATGCCAAGTCAGAGTTAATGGCACCGCAGAAGCAGGAAGGAACCAGGTGCCGCAGAGCTTTCTATGCCATCCTGAGGGATTGGGGTTTATTTTGTAGGAAGCAATTTAAAAGACACTTGAGAGAGGGGTGTCTAAAGTTTTCTTGTCATCTTTATGAATATAATATTTGTGAAATTGTTAGTGAATAGCAAGTTCCTGTAACAGAAAACATCAGTAGAGTTGCTCAGAAGTTTAGAAGTTACTTATATATGTGTTGCTCAATGGTTAGATTTCTGAAAAGAGGTGTATAATTTAAAACTAATAGTCTAATTAAAAAATAAAGACAAGTCAGAATCCTTGTCTAATAAATGTTGGAAATAAAAGCCTAGCATGTCTCTTTAAAAATGTTTTGCCATAGC
>NW_012134081.1:4463020-4465921 GCF_000956105.1 Propithecus coquereli
AGGATATTAGAGATCCTGACTGTGATTTCAACTATGAAATATTGTATAAATTTGCATAAGCCATTTAATTTGATTATACCTTCTTTTATTTATAGGTAAATGGTGTAATAAAATGCAACAGCATCTAAAAAAAAGTTAGGCAACTGCTTCAAGTTCTACATAAATTGGTGGGATGAATTGTTACAGTTCTGGCCCTGGGGTGGCCTGATCTGAAAGGCCAGTTGAAGTTTTCTCTGTGGTAGAAAGAAGTCACAAAACTACAGCTGTGGTGCATACGTTCACCAGAGAGGCAATTTCTTCCATCCCTAGCATCAAATATACTTTTTAAGTGTCAGAGGGTGCCTTTAAGACACCAGTCAGTATATGCATCGAGCCTGTTAAAAGTGATACCAGTTAGAGGAATTATATTACTTTGAACCTAAGATAGCTCCGCTGACTGCAAGGTGGCTTTGTGGATGCCTATGGTTTTAATTTGTGCAGCAATCCTATATCTTTCTGTATTTTTTAAAAAGCACCCCCATTTCCCTTCACAAAACCACTCCTTTCCATCTTAGTCCAAGTAATTCAGTAGGGCTGAACCATTGTCCCAAAGGTGGATATGTGGTGTGGTACACACTTTACCAAATGTGGTCCGGCCCCTATTGACCACAGAAATAGAGTCAAACATGCAAATCAAGGTAGTGCAATTAGATTTCCTCCCAGAGAATGTAAATATCAGGTGGAATAACAAAGACAAAAACAATTGCCACTTGGTCCTTAGTTCTTGCTGTGTAGATCCTCCAGACTATCCTACTTTCTGTTTTTCCCAAGGAGATATTCGACCGTTATCTTAAAATCTGCAAGCTACTTCACCCATTTCCAATATTTTTTGTGTAAGTAAGCCTGTGCTTATTTTTGTCTTCTGCAACTAAATAACTAAAACTGATATGCACCATGATTTACGAGAATGAAAAAAAAATGTATTATAGAATCAAGAAAATGCAACAACCAGATGACTTCAGGGATGCCTGTATGCATGCTCTTTAAGTCCCCATGAGTTCTGTGCTTTTCCCAGGAATGACAGTAAGACCTACTATCAACCTGGCTGTTCCCATGGTTCTTCCCATGCCTGACTGCATGAAGCCAGTCTCCTGAAACACTCTATTTCCACAGTCCAGATCATGCTTTCTCTTGGGCACTGGCTTGTATGTTACTTCTGTCCCATAATTACTTGATATGATTTTCCTGATTCTAGTTTATTTTCTGCTTCCTTTTACTAATTTTCCCCAAATATTAAACTCAATATTAAAATTAAATTCCATATGTTCTGTATCCATCTATAACTATTCCTTATATTCTACAGATATTAGTATTTGTTAGAGAAATTTGATCACAGAAAACAGTTTTTTTCCTAATATAACTATAGCAAAAGTCTTCTTGACACTACCTACTCAGCCCTGGATGGCACTGAGAAGTGCATTAGTTATCTATTGCTGCAAAATAAGTCGCTCTAAAGTTCAGTGGCTTGAAACAACAATATTTATCATCTTACAGTTTCTGTAAGTGTTAAATATGAGCAGAGCTTAGTTGGGTTCTTGGCATTGAGGTCTTTCAAAGGCTGTAATCAAAGTGTCAGCAATGTATATCGTCTCATCTCAAGGCTCAACTGAGGAAGGATCTGCTTCCAAACTCACTTACGTGGTTGTTGGCAGGATTTGGTTTCACAAGAAAAGTTGAACTAAGGGCCATTGACTAGAGGCTGCCCTCTGTTCCTTGATGTGTTGGTTTTTCCATATGGCAGCTGGCCTCAGCAGAGCAGCAAGCAAGAGAGCCAGAGAGAAAGAGTGTGAACAAGACGGAAGTCATAGTCTTTTGTAATGTAATCTTGGGAGTGACATCCTATCACATTTTTCATATTCTGTTGGTTAGAAGCAAGTCATATAGCCCAGCCCACACTCAAGGAGAGAGCATTCCACAAGGTCATGAATACTAGGAGTTATGTCAGAAGCTGCTTTCCACGGTAGGGTGACAATTTTTTGTTCACTTACCAATATCATGTAGTAGCTTAATAACCAAACATTGACAGTGGTAAGGCAGGAAAGAACATTGCATTCACTTTACAATGTCCTCACAATTCCATGTTTTCTACTAGCATCTTTGTACTTATCAAGAGAAACTACACATGCATTTGTTATTGAAATCTTCCCATTGACATGTCCAGTTTCATGCACAGCAGTGTGTTCTCTGAAAACTCTTAGTGCTACATAGTCAAATGATCGTGATACAATGTGCTTTAGACATGCTGGAAACAAGATTCCTGTTTGCCATGGTGCAATATCACACAGGGTTCTCACTGACAATGAGCTGTCTGGTCATTGTCCTCTATCAGTGAAGATGGAACTACAGTTAACTTGATGCTATTGAGATGTCAGTGACCCTAGGACTCACATCCTTGCTAAGCAGTTGAACCATCCTCTTACAGGAGAGTGACCACATGTATTTTTTTCACGTACCATATAACCAGCCTCTTCTCCTCTATTGTCCTTTTTAAGGATATTAACTTAATATCACAATTTTCAGTTAGTCTAAAGTCTAATTCTTATCTGTCTGATAGCAGAAAATTGATTGTGTTTCAAAGAGAGAATCTGCCTTGATTTGCATAAATCTGAGAATTTCATGTTTTGGCAATTTTTATACCTAAATACTCTCCTAGTTGTCATCATCAGGGCCCCAGTGTGTAGATAAGTAATTTACATCTGTTGTGCTTTTGTGATGACAAAATGGAAAGGAAAGTTCTAAATTTGAATCAGTATTAAATTGTGCTGTGTATAGAAAATAACATGACAATCACCTGTGTTATTTGGAAAAGAGAGTAGGCATTCTGATTAATTGAAATTTCTAGTTAAAAGAAACCAAATAGTA
>NW_012134081.1:4465971-4467408 GCF_000956105.1 Propithecus coquereli
CAAGCTAGTACAACCACACATTTGATTTGATGATTTGATGCTTGAAAAGTTTTTTCATACAGACACTTTGTTAAGAGGACATCTAGAATTTTTTGGAATACCTCCAGTGTCAGGTAACTCACTGCCTTTCACAGAAATCCATTTTGTTTTAATGGTCCTACATTAAGGAAAAAGTCATCCTACGTAAAACACTAAGTCAAATGTTTTATTACATAACTTGCAGACAGATAATTTACCTTTTCTAGTAATTTCTTTTCCAAGCTGACAATCCTATTTTCTGCAATTCTGAAAGTGACACTGTTTTGAATCATCACTTAAGACCTTATATCTAAACATGTAGATATTGCCAATGCTACTAAGTCTTTACTAAAATTGACTGCAACCATTTGTGATTCTAAGTTAGTTGAAAGTGTGAAGAAACTATAAAACCAGATGGGAGGGACCTAAGAGTTGTGAGCTTTGGCTGACACTTTGGGCCTGGAGGATCTGTGAAGTTTCTGTAAAATTTTGGTTGTTGGTATGTGTTTTGTTTAAGCCAAACAAAAGATTTATATCATAGAAATTATAAAACTCAGAAGTGTCTCATGAAAATGAAGGTTAGGAATGTAGCCAAGCTTCAAAAAGGAGTTAGAACAAGGATCTAGAGAACTGTAAGAAACTCATATAGTCTGTTTATTCATTTTCTCTCTTTTTCTTTCTCTTTCTCAGCTTCCACCTTATTTCTTGCTTCTTCTACGTGTCCTCTGCATTTGCTTTATCCTTTTCTTTCTCTACAATCTGGCTTATGTGACCTTGCTGGCTAGCAATTTCACATGTGACTCGTTAAGATTTACTCAGACTAGCTAACTGTCCTCAGTTACAATTCCAAACTCCTAGAAGATAGAATCCACTTTCCCCAACTCATCTCAGGGCAGTCATTTCCCCTCAGCTAATCAACTGGAGTTAAGAGGCTGAGGAAATGGAGTTAAGGGGCTGTTCAGCATTATGGCTGCAGGGCTCATGTTTGTAGATAATTACAGGAGAAAGTAGATAGCTCTGGCCCAGGACAGGCAATCCTCAAAATGTCTACAACAGAGAAGGACAACTTTGAGCACCCTGGGGTTTGAGAAAACCTGGTAAAATGTTTCCTGTAGGAGGTAACTATGTGGGAGCCTAATGATTCAAAAATAACAACTTGTTTCTTTAAGACTTATTTTAAGATATTGAAACAGTGAGACAGGATGTTTGACTTTCTTTTCTTGTCTGAATCAGTTTAGAAAGAGATTTGGGGGAGATCAAGTATCCAGAAATAAATTGCGTATTAACATTTATGAACCTAAGTTGGTGAACTTGGTAAAAAAAGGAACCTCAACACATAAATCTCTTAATTCATTCCAAGAGTAGATTTGTATTATTGGAAATTAGGTTACATTTTTGTCCCCATATTTATTAAATTGT
>NW_012134081.1:4474018-4474325 GCF_000956105.1 Propithecus coquereli
GGAAGCCTTAGTCATAATCAGAAAAATTCAACCTTAGTAAGTCCTTTAATCTTGTAAGCACCATCCCATATTGTTTTGACAATATTTTCATTAAGGGGCAACAAATATCATGAAATGTCACTTCTTAAAAAATGCCTGAAAAACTTCATTTGACTCCAATGGTGAGTCATTTTATGGTTTCTTCGATGACTCCATAAATTGTACACATGTAAAACCTCACACATATGTGCGTATGTGCACACACACACACACACAAATTTATGTGCCCACACATATACATTGAAGAAAATATAACTACATAGAGTAT
>NW_012134081.1:4478010-4479198 GCF_000956105.1 Propithecus coquereli
GAAATGCTCAAGAGAATTCTACATTTGGAAGTAAAAGGACAATAATACCTTTATGAAAACATACAAAAGAATAAAACTCACTGGTAAAGCAGATACACAAATGAGAAAGAAAAAGGAATCAAATGTTATCACTACAGAAAACCACCAAACCACAAAGATAAATAATAAGAGAGAATCAAAGACTATACAAAACAACCACAAAGCAATTAACAAATGGAAGGAGTTAGTTCACACCTATCAAAAATTACCTGGAATGTAAACAGTTTAAATTTCCCAATTGGAAAAGGCAGTTTCTTCAATAAACAGTGCTGAGAAAACTGGATCTCCACATGCAGAAGAATGAAGCTAGACCCATATCTCTTGCTATATACAAAAATCACATCAAAGTGGATTAAAGACTTAAATCTAAGACCTGAAACTTTAGGACGTTGGTCGGGGCAAGGACTTCTTGAGCAATACTTCCCAAGCATGAGCAACCAAATCAAAACTGAAAAATGGAATCACATAAAGGTAAAAAGCTTCTGCACAGCAAAGAAAACAATCAACAAAGTGAAGAGACAACCCACAGAGTGGGAGAAAATATTTGCAAACTACTCATCTGACAAGGGATTAATAACTAGAATATATAAGGAGCTGTAACTACTCAATAGGATAAAATCAAATAATCCAATTAAAAATGGGCAAAGGATCTGAATAGACATTTTTCAAAAGAAGATATATGGTAAAGACCTAGCTAAATATAAGGCACAGGCCTAGATAAAAATAATGATAATAATTTGTCACTATAATTGCCAACCTAGAGCCACACAGCTGGTGTCCATAAAGATTCTTCATTTTCTCCGTAGATGACATCACCTTTTTGAAACCTAAAGGTAGTTTTTAAGATGTCTTCCAGGCTCCACATTCCAGTGGATTGGTTGATCCACCCAGAAAAGCGGCCCATACCAAGAAACCGACTCAACTGGAATTGTGACCCCAGGAACTGGAGCAACAAAAGAAGATGATTTCTACACCCTTACAATTGTGCCCCAATTAACAAACCTAATTGCCTAATCCCTTGTATGCCAAATTATCCTTAAAAATTCTATCTCCCAAATTCTCAGAAGGCAGATTTCAGAAACTTTCTCCCATCTCCCCACTCAGCGCTCTGCAGATAAACTCTTTCTCCATTGCAACCCCAACTATCTC
>NW_012134081.1:4482478-4517481 GCF_000956105.1 Propithecus coquereli
ATTGGAGATGTCGTGTTCATTTAAACAGACTGCATAGAATAAAAAGAAACATGTCCCAGAATTGCCCTAAAACATGCCAGTCTGGGTAAAAAAGGTTAATATTGCAAATGATTAGGAGCAACCAGGCAGATAAAATCAAAGCATGAAAATGTAACATTCAAGGGAATATAGAATCCAAGGAACTACAGTGTTTCTAAAAGCAGGACTTGACCAGTCCTGCTGACCACAGTGCTGACCATTGTTGAGGTGAGAGAATGTCTGAAACAATAAAAGAAAACTGGAAATTGTCAGGGACTCTAGTGAGATACAGTTTGGTCCAAAAAAGAGGCAGAAGACAAACTGGAATGAGATTAGGGAAAAGTGAAGAGTGGATAAATGTAGGCAGAAAATATAGACTGTTCTCCCTAGAAGTTTGTTGTAGCTCTATAACAAAATATCATAAACTGAGTGATTAATAAACAACAGAATTTTTTTCTTAACGGTTCTGGAGGCCAAGATCAAGTCACTAGCGCATTTGATGTCTAACGAGGGCCTGCTTTTTTACAAATGGTGTCTTCTCACTATGTCCTCACGTGGTGAAAGGCACAAACAAGCTCCCTCTGGCCTCTACTATAAGGGCACTCACTAACCCCATTCATGAGAACTCTGCCCTCATGACTTAATTACCTCCTAAAAGCCCCGCCTCTTAATACTATTGGATTGGGGATTAGGTTTCAACATAGGAATTTGGTGAGGGTAGGACATAAACATTCAGGCCATAGCACCCAGCAATTCCACTTCTAGGTGTTTACCCAAAAGAATTGAAAATTAGTACTCAAATAAATAAATGCACACGCATGTTCATAGCAGCACTATTCACAATAGCTAAAATGTGGAAACAGCCCAAACGTCCATCAAGGGATGGATGGATAAAGAAATGGTGGTATATAGGTACAATAGGATTATTTTTCTGCCATGAAAAGGAATGAAATACTGATACTTGCTATAACACAAATGAATCTCCAAAACATTATGCAAAGTAAAAGAAGCCAGGCACAAAATGCTACACATTGTTTGATTCTTTCTATATGAAATATTCAAAATAGATAAACCCATAGAGACAGAACACAAACTGGCAATTACCAGGGGCTGTAGAAAGGGGGAATGGGGAACAACTGCTTAATGAGTACAGGGTTTCCTTTTGGAGTAAAGGAAATATTTAGGAACTAGATAGAGGCAATGGTTGTGCAATGTTGTGAATATACTAAATGCCAATAATTGTGTATTTTAAAATGGTTAATTTTATATTACATGAATTTCATTTCAATTTAAAAAATTTAAAAATCTTGGATGAAGAGATATTTGGATAGAGAGATTAAATATGCAAAAGAGATAAAGTATATTAAAATATAATATTCCTGAGAGGGCAGGAGACAGTGGGAGGAAAAGTATTGAGTGTGGAACCAATTCATTAGAAAGGACACAATGCAGATTAGATGGATGTTGGTAAAGTTAAACTGGTATGTTTAGTAGTGGGATGATCAAAATCTTTTGCTTTTGAAATATCAATTTTTTTTCCAAATTTTGTTAGCCTAGACATTAAAAGGAATTTAAAATTTTTCAAACTAGGTAAATGGAAGAGTTATGAATATGTGAATATCCTCTTTCATAAATTTGCCAGGGAGAGTGTATACACTTATTGAAAATTACATTTCTCCTTCTGGAGTCTTCTCAGCAGTCCAGAGCTATTAACTATTGTCCAGGTTCTTCTAATCCTGGCTTTGCCACTAGCTGTGTCAATTTGGGCAAGCAACTTAACATCATGCTGACTTAGTTTCCCTGTCTGTAAAACAAATATGATAAAAGTACCTATCTCATAGTGTTACTTTGAAGAATAAATGAAATGATGTCTGTGAAATTTTAAGACAATGTCCAGCACACAGTAAATGCCCAAGAAAATTAGATATTTTTTATTATTAATCATTCATAGATGAATGCAGTGTATTAATCCACCATACTTAAAATCTGTGCTAACATTATTTTCCCTAAAGGTGCTTTTGCAATGAGTATTTTATATTTTCTGCATCCAGTGCTCCTTGAGAATCAGATAAGACAAAATATTTGTCTTTTTTCTTAGGCATATAGAAAGCTTATTGTTTAGGTGGAGATCTGCCTCACTCTTTGAACTCATTGGTATTATCTGAAACCAGCTAAAGTAACAACTACACACAAGTAGAATCTAAAACTGTTATGAGACATCATGTGCTAATATTAAGATTTTGACATATTCTCCGTGGATTGCTAAACACTTAATACAGTTAAAAAACAAGAATGTTATTTTACTGGTTAAAAAAAATAGTTTCCAAATGTTTGGCATTTTCTGTCAATCTCAACAAAAATAGATTTTTTTTTTTTCTAGTAAACTTCAGGTGGGATAAGATCTTGGTTTTTTGTTTGAATTTTAAGAAGCCTATTACTAGTTTGGCTTCCTAGGGATCAGGAAGTCCATCCAGATAAGTCTATTAATCTAAAAAGGAGAAAATGATTGAGAGAGAGATCTATTGGGTAATTGGGAATTAGTTATTTTTTCAAAGTCTGTATTGCTCTTTGATCAATGTTAGAAGATGTCATCAGAAAAATATTCAAACTGCAGTAGAATATGTAGTACATGCATCAACATCTCGTTGAGCCAGGAAAGAGAATCCCAGTATTATAACATAATGGGTTTTAGCACACCTCCATGGTATGAACACGTCATGTCCTTAAGAGGCCTATAGCATAGTGGTTAAGAGCATCAATTGTGGAGAGAGATTACCTGGGTCCATCCTGGATTCAAATTCCAACTAATGAAACTTTGTCATGAATTTCAGTCAATGAAATATGACTTTGAAAACTAAACTGTAGCAAATGACCATGTAAAATCTTTCTTAATTTAGAGCTATTGAGAAAACCAGGTGGCTCTGCTTGGCTACTATATTATAACTCAGTTTAAAAGGAAACCAAAACATACCATAAAACTTTTATACAATCACAGTTTCATTCTGAAAATAGCTTAAAATGTAAATTCTTTAATCTTTTTTTAATATATTAGACTTGAACTGCCTTGATAGTTAATTAGTGGAATATAATAAATCTGGACTGATGTCTAAACTGAATTTGAAACAAAAAACCCTTAATCCCAGTTGTCACAGTTGTCACCATTATTTTTTTATTTACTTACAGATTAGGGATTCTACTTAGCAGCATACAAAATTGGTTATTTATAAGTTAATATTTGATCTAGCAATCTTAGTATAAGGAATTTGAAAATATATACAAAAAGTTCATATTTATACACATATAATAGCAAATACTGGAAACAACTTAAAGGTTCATTAATAGATATTAAATCAACTCTAGTACCTCCATCCAATAGAAGACTACTCAGCTGTTAAAATAAATGCAATAGACCTTAATGTGTTAACAAAGACATTGCCATAGGTATATAATTTTTAAAATGCAAGATGTAGAAATGTCTATAGAATGACCCATTAAGTTATATAAAGTGTGTGTGTGTGTGTGTGTGTGTGTGTGTGTGTGTGTGTACACATATACAGGAAGCTTTTAGCAAAATAGCTTTATGGGCAGTTTGGAGATATGAGTGAAGGGGTTTTCACATTATATGTAGTATTTCTTGATAGTGCTGGTAATTTTTAACATCAACAATATCTGATTGATGCCATAATGGGTCATTTATTTTTCTTATCTTTTCTTCTCTGTATTTAAAAATAGTAATAAATTCTGTTTTAAGGTAACATAGTATATTGAATACTTATTTTATTGCATTTTATTTTATCATTTTATTAGAGACAGGATCTTGCTGTGTTGCCTAAGCTGGAGTGCAGTGGTGTGATGCTAGCTCACTGTAACCTTTAACTCCTGGGCTCAAGTCATCCTCCTACCTCAGCCTCTGGAGTAGTGGGGACTATTGGCATGCACTACCATGCCCAGCTAATTTTTAAAAAAAAATTTTGTAGAGATGCAATCTCGCTATCTTGCCCAGGCTAGTCTCAAACTGGCTTCAAGTGATCCTCCTGCCTTGGTCTCCCAAAGTGCTGTGATTATAGCCATGAGCCACCACAACTGGCCTTGAAAATTTTGATAAAATAATACATTTTCCTTAGGTCATCTGTATTATTTTTAACCCTTAATTTCCATTTTTATCTATTATAATTACTTCCTTATTAATTTATATTCTCCTTTTAACTGTGAACTCTTTAGAGTTCTGAGAATTTAGCATAGCACCTAATATGAATGGTAGATATTTAACAAATATTTATTGGTTGCATGATCCAAGGTAATGCACTATAGGAGCATAGGCTTTGAAATCAAATAGACATGGATTTAAATTTTGACATTTTTAATATCTAGTTGATTATCATAGACATGTTACTTGAATTTACTAAATTTCCAGGAAAACAAAAGTCAGATAACACAGTTCCTATCTTATGGGACTTTAGTAATGATTAATGATTATATGCTACAACATTTTTAAAGAGTATGCTTCTCTGATTGTTACACAGTAAATCTTAAGTAAGATAAAGACCTCTTCTTCCTTTGCTTTTTTTCTTCTCATTACTTAATATTCCTTTGTAAACTACCATATCCTCCTTGCAAATATTTTAGCACATTTATTTTTTATAACTAAGGAAATTTCTTTTGGATTGGAAAATAAGTTAGAAAAAAAACCTAAAGATAAATTGACAGAGGATGTGGAACCTTTTATCCCATCCATAGGCAGTAGAGAATTGGCTAAGGAAAATTAATTTTAAAAACGTATTTTTCACCAAACATTTCATGCATATAAATATATACTTAAGCATAAAAATATGATATACAAACTTTGCTTTCAAAAAAGATCTAAGCAGTAGCAGGCAGTATGAGTATTTTGAGAGACTAGTGCAAAAAAGCTTTCTGTAGGATAATATACAGTCCAATTATAGAGATGCAAGTCACCACTGTATGTTAGTCCAAAAGAATTATAGTCATGTCACTACCACCATATTATTTATTACTTTGGATTTCCTAAGGTGAAGGGTTAAGGGAACTGCCCTTCCAGAGATTTTATTGTTGTTGTTCTTAGAGGTGGGTGCCAGTTGATCTTTGTTACAACTGGGTTCCAGAATTTAAGCTTTAGATATTAGTTAAGAGGTTTTTTTAAAATGTAGGATTAAATCATGAATTTAGATTAATAGCCTTTTTGTAATATTGCCATGCCCAGTGGACTAATTACAAAACCACAAGCAGTAGAAAAGATAAGAAAATGTAGTTACTCATATATTTGAAATGTTGACATTTGGCATCCAGCTCCAAGTGGATGTTTACACAGTAGCTGTCTTTAATATCCCTTTCCAGTGGGTTATATATTATTTCTGACTTGACTATTTCATCCTATATACAGTACACTAAGCAAACAGCTGTTAACCTATGCATAATTAAACATATTTCATGAGGCATTTTAGAAACTGTAAACATATCTGTTCCCTCATTTGCAGAGAATTGTACCACTGTTATTGGATTTGAGGAGGTCATCCGATCATAATGAAGTTCAATGAAACCTGAAGACTGGTTAGAAAAGTCTTAACCATAACTGCTTGCTATATATTGGAAAGCGCAGATTGTATCATCATGAAATTTTCACACATGGTGGAACTCCATTTGTTAACAGGCACAGAGGGTGATGCTTGGCATTTTAAACTGCACCACAGTATTAAACTCATTATCATGTGAACCGATAAGATCTAGTACGGGATTAAAAAAATGGGCCATCGTTGGTTGTGATTTTTATTAAAGTCATCCAATTTTGATTTTTCAATTTAATATTCCATTTCCTCTTTTTAGGTGTGTGCTCTGTGAAATCACAAATAATCATTTTAATCATTACTGTTTCTGAGATGAGATCATGTGGTACCCATATGTCTCAAGTTGTCTTCTTACAAGGTCATAGTTTGTAGCTGGGAAGGGCTAAAATGAAGCTAACATGATAGAGTGACTTTTCAGGCAGGGCTGATCTGATAGGCAGTAAGGGGTTCAGAACTGGCTTCAAAATCACAAAGATCTAAGTGAAAATCCCTACTTCTGAGCTAAATATCTTTGGGAATTGTAATTCTTTATTCATTTGTTCAGTTGGTCAGTAAATAACATTCACATGGTGACAACTTTGGGCCCAGCACCGGCCTAGGCACTGGGGAAATAGCAGTGGACTAAGAAATGCTGTTGTTCAGAGAGGGCAGAGACAAGTACCCAAATAGACAGGCACACATGACAAATACCAAGTACAGTGAGTCTCCAAAGGAGGACCTAATCACATGGGGTGAGATGAGGTGTGTTTAATAGAACCAATGTCAAAGCTGAAGCCAGAGAATAAATAGCCATGTCGGGGAGGAGGGGAATACAGGGGACCAAGTCTGCCAGAGCAGAAAGAGCATGTGTGGATTCCCGCAGACTGGCTTGCTTGTTTGAGGAAATGAAATGAAACATAGCTGCTCTAGATGGTGAGGAGTGAGTCTAGAGAGGGCAAGTGTGGCCAGATACTGAAAGGTCTTCAAAGGCATGTCAGAATTTTGGAATTTTTTTACCCTACTGACATTGCTTAGCATTTCTAAAAGCCAATTCATTCAGCTATAAATTAAGACAATATTGTCTATCTCATAAGGTTTTTTAAAAGATTATATTAGACATATGTATATAATTTGCTTAGAAACAAGGTCTGGCACATTATAACCATTTTATAAAAATATTGATAGCTATTATTCATTTTGCTGATTCCATTATTGCTAGCATTCTTATTAAATAAGCAGATTTGAGGGTAAGAGTGAGAAGGGCATAAGGGCTGGAGGATCAGAGCTCATCGTGAGCTTATTTGCTAGCAAACAGTAGCACAACTAGATAATTTCCAGATCTTATCAGCTTCAGGAAAGAGGTGAGAAGCAAGCAGGTGTCTTCACTCTAAACACAGAGGGCCTAGAGCAGTGGTCCTCAACCAGAGGCAATTTTGCTTCCACAGGTGGCATTATGGCTTGTCACAGCTGGGAGGAGGGTGTGGTCTGTAGAGACCAAGGATGCTGCTGACATCCTATTATACATTGCACAGGACAACCACCCACAACAAAGAATTGCCAACAGTGCTGAGTTTGGGGACCCCTTAACTCGAGCGTGCTGGCCAAAGTTGGAACTGGACCAAAACCAGCATGAGGTGCCCAACACTAAGCTTATGTCTTTCAAGCTATCTCTTGGGTGCCTCTACCTTTTTTCTCCTCTGTACCTATTTCTCCTCTGTGATACTGGAATACAAAGTAAATATCATATGGTGAATGACACATATAGTTTTCTCTGTCTCAAAGCTGCTGAAACATGTATACCTTCTCTAACTAAGCAAACCTCTACAGTAGGTGGTAATTGTAGCTGACAATAGCAATCATGTGTTTCTAAAGTGGCAGTGGAGACACATGAAGATTATGTGGGAGTGTCAAATCTGTGATTTAGTCGGGGCAATGTCAAACGTCTGCAAACAATACTGCTAGAATATCCAAATTAAACAAAACCATTTTTTAAAAGAACGTAGAGTTAGCATTATAGTAGAATTTGGAAAAAAATAAACATAACAAATTATTTCTTGTCTAGAATAAATTAAGGGCTTATATAGTCAATGCACAGTATTGATGTACCATGAGGTTTTGTATACAATCTCTCCAATTTCCTTAGGGATTTCTATATTTCTTTTTATTGCAACATTGATTTAATTGGATGTCAAGTAATAGAAGTGGCCAAAAGTACCCATGTTTCATAATTTCTAATTTTGAGATTGAATAAGAGCATGTGCTTGTGAAGTGTTTTATGCGTAAGATTTGGAAAAGTTATCATTAAAAAAACTGTATAAGTGTTAATTTGCCTTAGGCAGTCCACATTTATTTTAAATATAAAAAAATGAAATTAGTAAATACATCCTACTAATGTGAACAAGAATCAGATATGTGTATATTAATTTTGTGTGTGCACAATTTAATCTTGTATGAGACCCTTCCTTAAATAGTGGTTATTAGACTCTATTAAATTCAAACTTTATTTTTCACAATGCCCAGATGACAGGAACCTCTCCCAGACCTAAAAGTATTTAAGAAATTTCACACCTGAAGTGAGTTATGAAAAATAAAACCATTAAATATATCTTTTAAAAGGTTGTAAACATTCATTTCATTTTTAACTTTACAATTCTGAAGTAATAAAAACTATAAAATATTAGGATACAGTCTGGGCTAACTGTGTAAAAGCTGCAAGATCCAGGGTGATGTTTCAAAACAGCAATCTGATTATGTCATTCATCTGCTTAACACCTTTTCATGGTTTCCCATTACTCTTGGAATAAAATCCAAACTCTTAACATAGCCTTTGTCTGTACAATTTCTGCCTACCTCTCCAGCCCCCCTCACATCAGATTCCTGCTGCCACAGGGCATTTTTCACATGCTTTCCCTTTCACTTGAAAGCCTCATCCCAGTTGTTTCTTTCAGCTACTATTATGTTTAATCACTCAAAGTCAAATCTCTATGTATAATAATACACATTCAGAATACCTCAACCTGTCCTTTATATTCTTATCACACTGGTCATTTTTTCTTGTACTTATGTGCTGATTTCATATAGGAAACAGCAAAAAATTGCAACCCTTTTTATAACCAATGTGTCACAAATATGCAGAGTTTACTAGTTTTATTTCTTAGTCATTCCTTGTGATGATACATTAGTGGAAAAGATGAGCCCACAAGAGAAGAGATCAATAATTATAAATATGACTCATTTTTGTATAGAGATTTATATTTTACTAAGTCTATTCGAAGTCTTATTCTCATTTAATTCTTACAATAATCCTATGGAGAATGTGGGAAACTTATCTATTCAACAAACATATTTTAAGCATCTACTATGAGGTTGAGTACTAAGGACACAAATATATAAATAAGCAGCAATTTTACTCTCCTACCTTCGGGGACATCCTTTTTGATGGGGATGGAGGGAGGTGAGGTACAAAAATGACTAGCATGGAAGGTAATTAGGGCTATGTTCAAAGTAAGAAAAAGCTGGTGCATGAATGAGAACAGAAAATGGTTAATTCCACCTGCAGAAGGCAAAGGAGTGGCAATAGCATTCTGGGCAGAGGAAACAACGTGAATAAATGGACACATGACAGCACATGGTTTGTGTTGCACAGAACTCGGAGATGCAGAAGATATTAGTAAAAGATGGCATAGCTCTACTCACTTTGGTGGTCTTGGGAGTTCTCTGTGTTGGCTCCATTTCCAAAGCAAGCTCTCCCCTAGTAATAAGAAAAAAAAAAAATCCAATCTCATATGTTTTCCTCTCAACATCTCCAATAAGATTCTCGAAATTGTGTCTCATGAGCTCCACTTGGGTAAATCAGCCATGGTTTTTAGGTGTAGGCAATGTTCTGCTTGGCCACATTTGATTAAAAAGCCCACTTCAAAAGTCAGATCTAGATTAGATGTAGCCAAACCATGGGTCTTACAGCAATGGTTCTCAAACTTAAGCACATATTAGACTTCCATCAAGAGCTTATTAACTTGCCGATTGCTGGGCTGAGCCCCCCAGAACGATTCAGCAGGTCAGGGTTGTGGCCTGATAATTTGCATTTATCACAAGTTACTAGGTGATGCTGATATGCTGCTGATCTGGGGACCACAATGTGAGAACCACTGCCTTCGAGAATTGGAAGGACAGTTTCTCACGTAAAATCTGAGTGCTGTGACCTGCAGATGTGCTGGCTGCTGCCACAGAATTAAACTATGTGCAAATTTGTAAGATATGGCAAGCGCTTCCGTTTCAGCCCTTTTCCCTTCTCCTTGGTCTTTTCTATTCTCACTGTTCAGTAGCCTCACAACACTTTTCTGTCTCCACAAGGTTGCTCACCTGCAAGCACTGGATTATCTATACTTTGCTCAGAAGAACCTGACCCCAAAATCTGATGGTTGCACAGCCATTAAGCTCAAAAGAGATCCTGAGTGCCTTGATTAAGGGTCCAGATTTGCCATTTATGTAACCTTGGACACGTTACTTAACACCTGTTCACCTTAGTTTCCTCATATATAAGATATTGGTAATAACAGTATCTAATAACATAATTATACCATAGGCTTGTTGTGAGGATTCAATGAGATGATACACGTAAAGCATTTAGAATAGATCCTGACATGTACACAAGGACTATATAAGCCTTAGTGCTGTTTAAAAAATGTCCATTGTTGGTAGTTTTAAATAATCAGGCTTGATAGATTTTAGAAAAGAAGAGGCCCTGAAAAGCTCTCAGAATTTAATCCCTTCCTTTAGCAGTTGATGTAACTACAGACAGAGAACTAAATGATCCGGCCAGGGGTAAAGAGATAATTATGGACCCAGAACTCAGGTTTCCTGGGCTCCTGCTACTACACCACAGAAGTCTTAGTTCTTTCCAGCAAAGAATGACTCTTCGTGGAAGACCATGGATTTTGGAATCACACATAGCTAGGTTGGAATTCTGTTTTTTTTCCATGTTCTAACCAAATAACTATGAGCAAATTAAGTGCTCTTTTGGAGCCCCTGTTCACCTGTTTTCAAAATGCAATTAAAAACAGAAATGATTACAGGTGTGTTGTGAGGCCTAAATGCAGAAATACGTATAAAGTGCCTAGAACAGTGCCTGGAGAAAGATCAGTTTGTTAGTCAATGTTTAGTTTCTTTCATCTTTTCTATTTCTTTAAATAAGCTACTGCATCTAAGCAAGAACCTTTGCCTGGTATGCCAGCAGAATGACTAATGGTAGAACTTGTAGATTGTATGCAGATTTTATGGCAATGTGATGGGCAAATATTCTCCTACAAGAGGGCTTTCTGTGTCCCACCAAGCACTTTTGTCAGTGACTATCCCCTTCAGTTATCTCCAGAACTAAGGAGAACAATTGTTACCAGTAATTGATCTTGGACTTCGTGGAAGTTTTCATGTGTCTGGCATTGTTCTCAGTACTCAGCCTGCTCTGTCGTATGCATTTTCCATCACAACACCAGGACGTTAGGCCAGTTTTGGAAGAGAAAAAATTTCATATTTATATATGAATGACTTCAAAGCCCTTGTGTAACATGGCTCCTATCTAATTTATTAAGACATTTGCGCCATGCAAGGGGTGAAAAGGGAGCAGTGTAAATGGTGGACCTTGACTGAAGTGACTGACATGCTATTTTGAAAATGAATTGAACGTTAGTTTTCAGTTGTAGCTTTACATATTTCCAAACTTCTCTATGGGAAAGGCTGAATATACTCATCCAGAAAACTATGAGAGAGGGACAGCTCTCCCTTTATGGCCCTTTCTTTTTTATATGCTGATCTCTATCTGGTGTAGGAAATTGGTCTGTGCTTGTCTTTGGAACATGCTCCAATGCATGCCTCTGACTTTTCCAGAAAGGTTTTCTCCTCTCCTCTCTTTAAATGTGTTTATCCACCTTCTCCATTTACCTAAATCTGATAGAATCTTCAGAATAGGTCAGTTGCTTTTTTTCATGAAGTCCTGCTAATGTTACACTGCATCAATTGCTGATCTTAGAGTTCTAATGTGCTAAACATCTTTAGAAATATTTATTGTACAATTAGTACATGTAGAAATTTGAACAAAAATAGAGATAAACTAAAAGAATCAAAACAATAATCTGCAATTTCACTAGCCGGAGGAAGTGTGTTCACATTTTTCATGCATGACTATGTGTAGACAAAAAAAATGTGTTTATCTGTACGTGTGTATATACATACACAAAGTTATAAAGCATCTATTTTCCTGTGTCTTGCCCATTTACTTAACATTATACTATAAGATAAAATGTTTAAAAATATGACTAGTTTCTTTTCATCTGTACATTTACATGAATCTTAGTCACGTATAGATCCTTCATGAGAAACGCTACAGTAATGAATAAGAAGCAAGACATCACCAGTGTCCTGTCTATTTATTTATTATAAGATTTTGAACAAATTACTTATTCTGTTATTTTTTGTGAAAAACGTTTAACTTATGGGGTTATTTTGAGGATTAGATGAAACAATGTTAATAGGATATATAATACAATGCCTGGCCCATAATAAACACTTGGAAACATTGCATTAGTATTATTAACATTACCAGTACTTATTTATTAATCCAACATATGTAAACTGTATGTCCAGAAATATGCTAGTGCTAACTTACCTTCTAGGAGCTTAAAATCTATTTGAGGAATTTTCACTAGATAACAGTATTTGCACAATTGACGGTGGGATATGATGGATAAGATAAGCTTGTAGCAAATTAGAACAGCCAAGACTTTGGTTTTAAATATGAGGTAGTGATACAAAAAATTGCAGAGAACAAGATTTTTCTGTATCTCAATGGAGATTTTATAATGAGCTATCCAAACTTGTAACCTGCAACCTCAGTAATTTTCTTTTATCTTTTAGACTGTATAGTACAAATGCAAAACCGAAATAGCCCTGTCACGTCCAGCCACTGTCAATTAATGCCTGGAACTGGATTAACTACGAGAGAACCAATTCAAGTAGCGCGAGACTCACCAGCTGTCAGGCACAGTTAGTCTCCTTGGAGGGACCACATACATATCCTGTTGCCAAGGAAAACAGCCTATAACATCATCTTTTTTCAGGGCACGGGTAAATTCCTGCCTCATCCGTACAAAACCTTCAGACCTCCAGAAGACCAGAGGGTATAGATTAAAATTCATGCCTGGCAGAAACAGCTTCCACAGTCCCCACTACACTCTTGTACACAGTATTCAAAAGAGAATCCCTAGGACTTAGCTGTGTCTCAACTTTGCATTTGAACTCCATTCATGTGCATGTATAGAGCAGCTAGTGTTTTACAAAGGGCAGAGGTGGTTACATTTAAAGTATTAGGCACTGTCACAAATCCCTGTTTGTATTCTTTTTATGGGTGCCACAAAATGTGTCTACTGCATTCTTTTTTACCCCCTGCCTTTATTTTCAGGGTGGGAACATTACTGAATTCCACTGAACAATGGGAGGGAATTGGTTTTGTACAAACAACTGTGTGTGTGTGTCTCTGTGTGTGTGTGTATGTGTTTCCCAAAGACCAGAAAAGCAGAGGAGAGTATTAAAAGAAAATCTTAAAGCAAATCTGTGGGTTACGAGGCCCATCTGGGTCTTTACTGACTGCGTTCCACTGGATTATTTGACTAGAAACACCTGTTGTTTTCTCTGCAGAGCCATTGGGAAGAGAAGGTGTGCGGCCGATTAGAACACGTGGCTGGTGCATGAACCTTGGTAAGTCATAGTAAAGCAAGAATGTAAATACTGGAGTATGCATTCTCTGTCAATTCCATGCTACTTTTGGAGAATTTTTGGCATTTGCTTCCTTCCATTTGGCACTATAGACTATTTTAATAATGTTTACACTCTTGTTCTGCTCCCTAGCTCAACAAGCTGTTAAGAGAAACCACATTTAAACAAGCATCCCTGCATCTTTTGCTGCTACATTAAGAGGGTAGCAGGCTGTTCCCCAGAATAGTCTGCAAAGAATCTTCTCCAAATAAACGACTTTAATGCTAAGCAAAATGCCACATATGTAAAATAGGTAATGCTGGATTATGTAAAATGCTTTTTTAAAAGATGAGGGAAAAGGACTTAGCATCAAATAAATCTGTTAGCATGGGGAGTTTCAGAAATAGTTGTAAAGGTGGTTTCAATTCCTTAATATTGCAATTACTATTTACTTCTTCAAATTAGCCTCCATTATCTTATGAAAGTATCTTAGAATAATTTATTTGACTCTCCGGGGGCTTGTGGCCATATCACAAATACATGTTTAAAGAGCTTTCTAAGCGTCTTCTAAGATCTAACTTAATCTTTGTATCAAACACTTTTACTTATTGCTTTTCCCCTTCCAAACACCCCTACAATCCAAATTTCTCAAGGAAATCTTTTCCTTCATCAGTGTTAATGCACTGACATGCAGTAGGGAAATTAGCCTTGAGTTATATGTATCAAGAGAAACAACAAAGCAAATGTGCTTTGTTCCTGGCAAGCTTACTTAATCTCTCAGATATGTAAAGATGAATCAGAAAACAATATGAACCAGCTCATCTTCTTAACTGGAATCATAGAATGAAGGCTGGAGTAAAAAAGTACCTTAGAGAGTACCCAATCTAGATCCTTCCTTTTCTGTTTGAGAAAAAGGAGGTTCAGAATGCTGAAACAACTGACTCAAGCCCCACAGGAAGGTGTCTGGCAATATCCAAACAATACCACCAAGAAATCAGTGCTTAATGTTTCCAATTACATTTTACCGTTTTACCACTCCAGCACTTACTGCTTGATGAATAAAAAGCAACCGAGAGAATTTTTAAAAATACAGATTCCTAGCATTCTCCCTTAGAAGATCCATGTTAATAGTTCTAGAGTGGAGTCTGAGATTCTGCTTTTTTACAAATGCTCTGGGAAAATTCTTAGGGTACAGAAATTATAGAAAGTCCCACACTCTTTTTGTCTCCAAAGATCAAAGACCACCACTTATCACATAAACCTCTATAAAAACTTCTAAAACGTATCATTTTGACCTTATTTTTAAATTGTCTATAGTGATATGTGAGACACTGGAGAAGCCTTACATTTAGACCTATGTGATGGATCCATTTGCAAGTCAATTTTCTTGGAATCTGCTTTTACATTCATGGTATTTATATGTTTGTCATTTGAAGTATTGATATTTTGAAGAGTCCATCTAGAGCTTTGACCATTCAATCAACATTCTATTCAGTAAAGTATTGTATCCAAAGATGCACTGAAACAATCCCGACTGAGATGTGCTATAGGAACTAATGTCAGGCAGAAGCAGTTACAATATTTGGCAACTGACTGAACCGCTACGCTTGCCATGTATGAGTTTCCTAGAGATAAAGCAAATTGTACTTTGGCAAGAAATTACTTCTCGATTTTTTTTTTTTTAACTGCTTCCTCACAAAAACATAGGTTAGAATGTGCCTGACTGCTATCCATGGCCCTAACTGTGGTCTTTCCTAGGGAATGGTACCTTTTACAGAGCCAGCTTGTGAAATCCTTTAACAGATTCTGCTTATAATCCCTATAATTCTGGCAGTGTCGAGTGTATTTGGGTAGTAGATTCTACTTCCAGATAGTTCTCCCCCAAGTCAAATGAGCTAAGGGTACCTGCAATCATTTAGATACAAACAATTGACTTTTGGGTAATTTTTAGAGACAAATAATGACAAATGGACAAAAGTTGAAAGTTATACTTTAAAAAGATAGACTTAACCTCTAAAGCTCATATGGCTTATTTTAGCAATTTCAGTGGCTGCATACACAACTTCTTGTGTGAATTGTGCTTTTAAACCATCCCATTTGACAATTAAAATGGAACAACGTGGAAAAATCCATTGTTTGTTTTTTCTATAGTGCCATCAGTGTGCACTGCACTGAACAATAGTCAGGGCATGACAAACAAAGGCTCTGCCCTGTGGAGCTTACAATCGAGCAGCATGATACAATTCAGAACAATACAGCTCAGAACAAGCATGTGGTGATTAACAACCTTTCTAAGTGGCATTCTTTGCAGAATAGGAGGGTTGTTTTGTTTTTTTTTTATAAATCAGTGGGTTGAGGGGGGCGGACATACAGTTTCATCTGTAGGGACTTTGACAGAAGACACAAATCAACCTTGGGTGAATAGACCAAGGAGGAAAGAAAATTAGGAGGATGGTATGATCAGTAATTAAAGATTTCAGGGCAGGCTATCTATGCACTGAATGGAAAACTCCAGAAAATAACTAGTACAACCACATTATGAAAGAAAATAGGAACTAAGGTGTTTAATAAAGGAGAGTCACTTTCTTACTAGTATTTCAGAAAAGGGGATTGGTTTAACAGCATCCATGGAGAGCAGATGGAACGATAGTGTGTAGTATGTGCTTCAAAATTTGAAATTTCACTTGAGCCATGCAGAAATTTTGGCAGGCTTTTGATAAATAAATTGCAAGTTGGTTATGGAAGAAGAAATAGTGCAGTTTAACTAGACTTGTATGTTAAGGAGTCATTAATCCAGAGCAGTAGCTGTGTGGATTCAAACACATTTTGGAACATAAACCCGGTGTTGTGTTTGTGTGTGTGTGTGTGTGTGTGTGTGTGTGTGTGTGTGTGTGTGTGTACAGCATTTCAGTTAGGTAAGGTAGCTACTGGAAACAAGAAGTCATTTATTTTTACTCCAGTAACAATAGCTAATATTTATTGAGTGCCTACTATGCAACATACTCTTCTCAACAGTACTTACATTGTTTTATTCATTCCTCACAGCAGCCCTGGGAGATAGGCATTATTACTATTATAAATCCCATCACACAGATGAGTAATTTGAGACAGAGAATAAGTAACCTCTAAACACCAGTTACTGGCTTCAAAGCCGTATTCTAATCACCATGTCATAAATTCCTCTCCAAATTCCAGGTCCCCCTTCTCAAGAAAAACCTCCTTGATGGGATCCTCCTGTGTTAGGAAATATTAATTTCTTTTGATTTGCTTATGAAATCCCATAAATTATTCTCTGTATAGGACTAGCATTCTGCTCAAATCCACTATATAAATTGGTGAATTAGGGTGATATTGTTGATATAAGACGATATTGTTTGTGTTAAGTACAATAGATTTAATATCTAAAAGACGAGACAGAATAATAAAGAGATGGAGAACACCATGTAAATCCTCTCAGTCCCCCAAAGTATAGTGTAAAACTGGAAAACACATGTAGTTAATTAAAGCATGAGCTCTTTAAAAATATTAGCAAATGGCCATTTGCTATATTTGCTTCCTTACAGAAAGCCCCAGGATGGTTTATGTCAGCCTGGGTTCAACAGTATCACATTCAAATAGATTATAGCTATATGTGGAACTTAAATATTTTTCTTGTTGCTTACCTCAGATGTAACAATATCAAAGGTGTTTCTTGCTGTGCAGGGATCCCCCACCTTGGTTTCCATTTTTTTGTTTCTGTTTTTGTTATACCAAAGCTATCTCTTTATCCCAAGAACTTTAATAAAATTCTCAAATGGGAATTATTTTAGGTAATAGTTTATTTTAAAATACAGTAGGTTCTAGAGCACCTTTTGCTACAGATGGGGGACACGAAACCAACCACCATAGGAAACTTTTGCTATCAGAATTATTATGATGATTATAAATGAGTTGAGACTACTATTTTAAGAATGTGACAGTGAAATGCCAAAGGCGTTTAAGTAGCTTCTTTTCTTGTTAAGCTTAAGCTTGCGTGATATCTGTGTTCCTTGAGTTTGAATAACAATTTTTCCTCAAATCTTCTCAACACCTAACAAGTGGTTCACCAAATAAATACAAAAGTAGAACACAATAAATTTTGTTAAATGCCATATTTGCATAATACTTTCTAAAACTATTAAAATGATTTTAAGCATATACATATTTGACTTTTAACTATAATAACGTAGGCTGGAGTTATCATTGGCAAACACCACCACCTATAAACAGAATTTAAGGGTCCAAAGCATTTTTTGCTTCCACTGATTTGGATTCGAATTTGTACAGCCTAGGACTGATCTTAACTCATTCACAAGCACCATTGTCAATTTTAGGTCTTTTGTCATATAATTCTTCTTATTTCATCCTCCTCTTTACTAATTATTGTGCTAAAATTTTTATCAGACCTTTCCTAAATTAAACAACAGCAACCAAAACACCATGTTTCATTTCAAACAACTATGGAATCTTACTTCCTTCCAGGATAAAATTCTCAAAAGTATGGTCTGTATTTTCTATTTTGCAAGATAATTCTCTTAGTCCCTGAAATAGGATCTGTTCCACCATCCCACTGAAATACCTCTTTCAAATATAATTAATGACTCTTTTTTTGTTTTTCTCCTTTTCTTAAATTTAGATATAATTTGTATTCAGTAAGACAGCACAGATCTGAAGTAGTTATAAAAATGTGTATACTTTTTAAACCATATACCTATGTAGATATAATACACTTGCATTATTCTAGAACATTCCCTCATCCCACCTTCTGGGTGTGATGAAAGAAATCAGAACTGTCATTACTGCTGGGAAGGTAGATAGGGGTTCTGGTTTCTTTCATCATAGATTTTCTCCTTTAGTTGAACTTCAAATAAATGTGATCATTCAATGTGTACTCTTCTGTCTGGCTTATCTCACTAAGTACTTCATTTTTGAGTTTCATCTAAGTGGTTATGTGTAGCAGTAGCTCATTCTTTTTACTTTCCATGTTATGAACATACTGCAATTTATTAATCCATCTCCCCGTGAACATGTTTCCTTTCCTCTTAGGTAAATGCCTAGGGATAGGATTGCTGAATCAGAGAGTAAAATGTATGGTTATTAGAAGCTTCCAAACCATTTTCCTAAGTGGATGTGCCATTATGTATTCTTATCAGCAATGTATAAAGTTCTGGGTACTCTACATCCCTGCCAATATTTTCTGCAGTCTTTTAAAATTTTGACCATTCTAGCATATAGGTAACAGCATCTCAGTGTGATTTTGATTTGGATATTCCTAATGACTAAGGATATTGAGCACTTTTTATTGACTTTATTTTCCCTTTGTGAAGTGTCTGTTCAAGTATTTTGCCCATTTTTATTGAGTTTTAAAAATGATTCTTATTTAGTTTTAGAAAACCCCTACCTCATGCAATATACAGAAATTAATTCAAAATGGAGTATGGACTGAAACTTAAAGGATACCAAAACTGTTATGCTTTTAGAAGAAAACATTTTAAAAAGTATTCACAACATTGCAGTAGGCAGAAATTTTTAGATGGGACTAAGAAAACATCCATGTAATGAAATATTGAAATATAAAAATTAAACACCTCTGCTCAACAATAGTCACCATTAAGAAAATGAACAAGCAAGCCACGAACTGTGGGAAAAAATATTCACAATGTGTATATCTGACAAGGACTTGCAGACAGAATGTATAAATAACTAATGATCTTTTAATTATTAAATATATGGGCTTTTCATTTCTTCCTTCTGTGGTTTGGTTTTTCACATCAGTTGGCCTCGTTTGACCACCCACTTCTTGAAAATTGCTTCTCTTTTAGCTGTTGTTATTTTTCTTATTTGCACATTTTTAATTCTAATTCATCCATTTTAAGCTATTTTACTGCTCCTTTTTGAATTATTTTCTGATGCGTCGTCCAAGATAATCTCCCTAGTTATCTATTTGTTTTAGTCTACAGTTTTTTGCTGGATGATCTAAATTCTTGCCACTTACAGTGTGATCTGCCATCCAGCAGCATCTACATCACCTGTGAGCTCTTTAGTCTTGCAGAACCTCTGTATCAGACTTACTGCCTCAAATCTGCCTTTTAACAAGATCCCCAGGTGATTTCTATATATGCACATTAAAGCTTGAGAAGAAGCATTGTTGTAATTTATATATATGGTTTCGACTATTTTCTCTGCTGATAGTTTTTACATATTTAGTCCATGCCATTCTCCTGTGGTCCAGATTTATATCTTAGTGTGCTGAGCATCTCCAGATGGCTGATGTTTAAGTAGGTATGTAAAACACAATATGTTCAAAACAAACTTATTATCTTTCTCTTCTTTTATTTCTATATCTGAGTTAATGGAGAGGCAAAGTCAAATAATTTTTTCTCTTATAAAATAGATGCTAAAATACTTTTACATAAACAGATCTTGTGTAAAATAAACTGATGTTACAATATTCAATTATTAATTCTTATAAGGCTTAGAGGGCACAGATTGAGTTGGTATGAAAAGAAAGGTAAAGAAAAGAAAAATATTCAATAAAAAGTTTGATGCTGAATAATAAATTGGGATAACATACATTGGGATAACTCCCTAAAGAAACATGGTAAATTGATGATCTTTCATCCTACATGATCTTAAAGTTCAAAATTCAGACACCTTTTCCTGCATGCAACCAGTTCAGCAACTCACAGGGAAAGGAACACAAAATGCCATAGATTTTGTATATAAGCTGTTATATGATCTCAGAATATTATCAAGTTTTTATCCCATCACAAATATCCATCAATCAACAAAAACCATTAATAGAAATAAAAGCAATATCTCTATTCAGGTATTCACAGTCACAAAAAAGTGATTCATTCCACTGGAATGATAAAAGAAAACATAAGAGATTTCATTTCTATTATATAAAGACTAAAAATTACTATTGAATTGCTAGGACTGAATTACACATATCATATAACTACTCAGTCCAATGACAGTTAAATTTTTAGTGAAAATATTTCATTCTCATCCCAAATGTCAGAATGTCTTCATAGTCATGTCACGGAAAGGACTTTTTTCCTCACCATTTCTCTAAGGTGAAGATCCAAACTCATACATCGCACTTTTACTGGGAAAGAAATTTCAGATGAACTTATATGTCACTTCTGGCTTCTTTCTCTTTAAAAAAAATTAGGCATTTTACTTGTCATTCTTCAGCCTGAGATGCTAATTTCACAGCATAAAATATCAATAAGCATGACTGAACGATGGTGGTGGTGTTCCCATTGTGTTTATAGTAATAATAATGCCATCATTAACATTTATAAGGAGAGTTTTTTTTGATACCTCACTTTATGGTTATTATTTCATTAAATCCATACAATACCCTTATGATGATTAGAGAGTTATTAGTGACTTTTTTAAGTTCTCACACCTGGAGGAATTCTACTTGGTGTTCTCTAATTCCAAAGTCAATGTTATTAACCACTCTAAGATAGGGATGACGGAATTTGTCTTCACATTTTTCTTCCAAGTCTCCTATTTGGAGAAATAATAAAAAAGAGGAAAATCTATCCCCTCCGCACCTCTGGAGGCTAAATTTTCTGCTCTGTGGAGTCAGAAGGAGCAAATCAGTCAGAGAAATAATAAAAATGATGATAACTGTGTCTGTTCTATGGAGGAGAGGAAAATGAATTACTTCATGGTATCAGGGTGCATTTGGAAAGTAAGGGCTGTAAGGATCCCAGGAAGAAATTTTATTTCTGAGCAATGTGTAGATCCTCCACCATGCCCTACGATTAGGCCAAGAAGTACCCATTCTCTCCTAATAGGGGCAGACACTCACACACCTCTCTATTTCTCTCTTTCTATGCTTCAGTGTTAGTGTGGACCCCCAACTTACTGTTTGTACAACTAGACACATGAGCGTTTCCAGCTGAGAAAACAAATTTTTCACACATTGCCGGAGTCCTAACCCTGGGCAGACACAACATCCTCCCAGTATACCGGCCTTCTGAGTGAAATCAGTGCTGCTGACAGGATCCACATTTTCAATCTATATTCATCTACACAGCATCATATCTTCTTGGGGAGGGCATTGTTATACGGTTGAAGCTAATGTTCTGGCAGGCTTTTATCTTGCTAGTCTATCATTACAATCCCAACTGAACCAGAAGGCCTCGGGGGTTTTCTGTTGCTCTCAGTCAATCAGAATGGCAGTTACCGACTTTTCATAACATGCTGATCCAAAGGAGGCAGTCACTGCATGTGGTTTCCACATTCGGCCTCTTTTCCTCTTTGTACATGAGAAGTCTGGAATAATTAATTGGAAAAATAGCAAAGCATTAGGTTTGCAGTATTTGACCAGGCTATGAGTTTCAATTAATGATTCTAAATTTCTAGTTTTCTCTCTAGCTGCTATCCAAAAAACTGCTGCTAAAATTTCGAGGAGTCAATATTTAGATTTCAAGGTGAAAAAAGTGACTCTAATTATGCAAAATGTACATGGAACTGGTTAAATATATGAGATGTTTTATAATTTGCACATTTTTCCTATAACTGAGGCCTTCCCCTTAAACATTATTTCAAAAATTTTTATGGAAATTATTATTCTGGATATTTTTTATATCGCCTTCCTTCTTAAACAGAATGTGTTGAGTATAATTTAACTATGTTCTAGTGGACATCACATCATTATGAATATCCATTATTATTTACAGTATAGTGATGCTGTGCTGGAATCTATATAATTTACTAAGTCAGATTTTCTTGTAGACTAATGAATTTCATTCATTCAAATGATTCATTCATTCATTCATTCTTTATATGCTTTTGAGTTCCAAGTATGTGTCAAACCCTTCTCAATAACAATCAGTGAATCAAAATAGACTATGTCCTTGTCTTCTTGGATTTAGTGTAGTCTGAGAGGAGGGTGTGGATAGAGTAAATACACACAAAAATACATAATGTAAATCTAATAAATGCCGAGAAGATAAAGAACAGGATGCCATCAAAGAAAAGAGCAGAATTATCTAATTTAGATTAAAGGAGCAGGGAAAGATTCTGAGGAGTGATTTTTTTTTCCAATGAGATTTTTAAAATTAGGAATTAGCTAGAGGCATGATATAAGCATGTGCCAAGGACCAAGGTGGAAGAGACCTCAAAACACTCAAGGACTAGATAAATGGCCAGTGTTGCTGACGCATAATAAAGGACAAGGATTTCATAAGAATATTCATGCTTTCTAAGAGTTTCAAGAGAAGAAAAATGCTAACAACTTCCTCATGAGCGATTTAAAAATTTCAGGAAAATAGTCATAAAAGTAAGGAAAAATGATACAAAAAGTACTCAAAAGTTCTTGAGATTTAATGAGGATTTAGATCAAATGCAAATACGTTTCAAAAGTTACCTTTATGTTCCATGGAAGTAAAGAGGAAGAAACAAAATAGTTACCTTTATGTTTGTTATTTATTGTCAAATTCCTCTTTAACGTATTTGAGGATTTCCCGTGGAAATTAAAATGAATCTGACAAGGGAAAAAACAAACAGACAAAATGATTTATGCCAATTGAAACTCCTAAGTCCTTGTTTCACAGACTCCCACCTCATTAGACACTAAGAGTTTCTATAAAAGGGACTATAAAACAAATAAAATATTATTTTAGTTACTATAGCATGTTGCTGATGTGAGAACAGTTTGTATGTAAAGCAAATTAAATTATGGCTAATTAGCATACAGTTAGGTCCTATGAATAGTGAACAAACCTCAAAATAGTGGAAGTATCTATTGGATTAAAATCAAAAATAAAGAATTGTGTTTGTAGCCAGCACCGCCTCTAGCTTCAGGGGCTCCAGCTGAAGCAGAAATGGGCTAAGTAAGGTGATATCTTTGCCCTGGCTCCTGCAAAGCAGACTGCCTGCAAATCCACTGGTGGGAAAGCACCCAGGAAGCAACTGGCGATAAAAGCGACTTGCAAGAGTGTGCCCTCTAATGGGGGGGTGAAGAAACCTCACTGCTACAGGCCTGGTACTGTGGCACTCCGTAGAATTAGAGGTTATCAGAAATCCACTGAAACTGTGGTTCACAAACTTCATTTCTAGCAGATCTGCCCTTCCAGAGCGCAGCTACTCATGCTTTGCAGGAGGCAAGTGGGGCCTATCTGCGTGGCCTTTTTGAAGACACCAACCTGTGTGCTATTCATGCCAAATGTGTAACAATTATGCCAGAAGACATCCAGCTAACACACCACATACATGGAGAACATGCTTAAGAATCACTATGATGGGAAACATTTCATTATTTAAAAAAAAAATCTGATCTTCCTGTTATTAGTAGTTCTGAACTTAGATTATTTTCCCCCCACGGGATCAAAAGGTACCTAAGCATATGATTGCAAGTGGAAAATAGGGGACAGAAATCAGGTATTGCCGGTGTTTCCATTTTCATTTATGTGTGATTTTTTAATATAAATGTGAGTACATAAGGCATTGATTCAAGGCCAATGTTTCAGTGAACAAGTTTCAGCAGTTCAACTTTATAACAATTATAAATACATCTGTTAAATTTTTCTGGACAATGCCAGCATTTGGATTTGGATTTTTTTAAAAAACAAGTACATTTCTTTTTAACGGCAAAAAAAAAAAATAAGAGTAAAATGATTTTACTCAAAGAACCTCCTTGCTTTATTTTATTGTACCATAGAACCAATTTTCTCTTGAAAAAATCAAAATTAAAATATCCTTAAATTATGCTGATAATTCCCTTGAATTATTGATTACTTAAATCTGCATGTAGAAAATATTTTACTTCCCTGAAATTGATTTTCTGTTGATTAAAAAAAAAAAAGATGCCTAAGATACGTGGATTGCTGCTTAAATTCATCCTAAGCATTGAAATTCATTAGCCAATTAATTAATGACACTCAGTATGTGTTATTCATAATATATCCATAAAATTGATCATTAAAACCCAGAGCAACAGATTTTCATACTAGAATGTATGTGTACTCAAGACAAAACTAATTCTAGTGCCTGATAATACCAGCATTATTAGAAAACCTTTTCCTTGTTTTATTTTTTGAATGTAATTAGAAATTTGCTTAACAATCCCCACTGACGTGAAATGTTAATATTAGTGCAATTAATGAAATGCTAATATTTATGAATTAATTTGTGAAAATCTTGATGAAAGGAAGCTAACTGAAATCATTTATGCAGAATCTACCAGAGGACATGGTTTGTCCTTGGTGACTTGCTCATTTTGATTTCAGGATGTTATTTAGTAAAATAGTCAGTGATATTTCAGTATATTTTTGGTTGAAAGAGTTCTCTAAGACAGTTAACAAGCTACCTTCAAATATAGATATATTAATTGCAGATATTAGAGATAATATTTCTCAGCCACTAACTCAGATGTTTAGGAAAGACTGTAATTTTTCTTTTCCACAATTTGACTTTGTCTTTATCTTGAGCTTCCATTCTTCCTGGTGGCCAAATATATAGTCTTAGTTCACCCCAAGTGGACTCCTTTTTTTAGGATTAAATGCAATTAATCCAGTATTTATTCTTCCCACCCCTACCAGTATCTCCCTGATTTCCTGAACATTCTATCTGCATTTACTCAAGCTTCCTTGTTCAGATCCATTCTCCATCCACAGTGACAGACCGTTTTCCTCTTTGGCATCTTTGCATCATGTCTGAGATTCCTCCATGTCTGCCAGCTCTTAGCATCCAACTTCACCATCTTTTGATCTACCAAAAAACCAAATAGCATCTCCCCATGCCATGTGATGTGGCATGGCCCACACTAATATGTTTAGTCATGTTCTGTTCTTCATCAGATGTTGTTTCTAGAAACCATCAGCAGGGTTTGGTGCCTACTAGGGCATATAGGCAGGGCTCAGGTCCTGCCATCCTACTGTCTCAAAGGGGCCATAGCTGAGTTGACTGACTCAGCAAATATCCCTCACAGTTCTTTCTTAATTTTGTCTAGATTTTGGCTTTTTTACACTTATAAGTTACAAATATGACATCTTTTCTTCTTGTCCTGCCACAGTAATGTCTCTTTAGGGCAATAGTGGCCTCATGAGGGTTCAGTCAATGAGTGAAGAAATTTGCCGATGCCAAAAGAGCAAATAGCTCCTCAGTCAATGGTTCACATTTGTGCCATGTTAGGGACTTACTTTATCTTTCTAAAACTTGGACAATCAACAATACTTGGAAATTAAGAAATTAATAATTTACAAAAGAAAGAATGAAAGAGAAGAAAGTGGGAAGGAAATTATGCATATTAGCATGTGACTTAGAAACCGTATCTTTGCAAAGCCTTTAACATAAGTCCAAAATAGTATCATATTGAAGGATATTCAAGAAAAATTATTAAGTTGAGGAAGATGTCTTCTACCTCCTCTTTACTCCTTTCTTGATACCATTCTTCTCTTTTTACACAGTCCTCCCATGTACCCAGGGCCCAGCTCCGGGAGTACCTGCGGAGCTTTTAAACCCATGTGTTATATTAACATTTTATTGTTTAAAACCTTTCCTCCACTGACAGACAAATGGAAAAAAAATTGTGGTATTGTGTGTATGTCCGTATATATGTATATACACATACACGTCATGCAAAATCATTCAGCCGTAAAAAAGAAGATCCTGCAATGTGAAACAACATGGATGTACCTAAAGGGCGTTATGCTAAGTAAAATGAGTCAGACAAAGAAAGACAAATACTGTGTGATCTCACTTACCTGGAGGATCTAAAATGGTCAGACTCATAGAAACACAAAGTAGAATAGGGATTGCCAAGGACTGGGAGGTGAGGGAAACAAGGAGATGTTGGTCAAAGGATACAAATGTTCAGTTATAAGATGAATAAGTTCTGGGGTGCTAATGCACATCATGGACTAGAATTAACAATACTGTATTGTATACTTGAAATTTGCTAAGAGAGCAGATCTTAAATGTTCTCAACACACACACACGGACACGAAAGATAACTATGAGAGGTGATGGACTTATTAACTAACTTGATTGTGGTAATCATGTCACAAGACATACATATATCAAATCATCATGTCGTCTACCTTAAATTTATGTCATTTTGTCAATTATATCTCACTAAAGCTGAAAAAAAATTTAAAAATAAGTTTTTTCTTTAGAATCCCTCTCTATGGAACCAACCAATATGCGATCATGAGGCAAATACAGATTTTAACAAGGGCTTTCTAGAGATAAACTATCACAAATGTACCTGAATTATATTGTGATACAAAGTAAGATAATAGTGAAAACAATGTTGATTAAGCTAGCTACATTGTGGTTACCCCATGCAGGCAAGTTGGACTGCCTCACAACTAATAGTTAGAAGGTAGAGAATTTTAGGGAATTTGAAAGAAAGTCTATTATTCACACAAGGGACTCCTGGGAAGAGGAGAGTGGGCCCAAACAGGTCCAGACTGGCTTGACTGAGGCAGAAGAAGGAGCCTGAGCCTTCATAGAGGTTAGAGGATGAGGCTGGGGAAAGCGCCCCCAGCATGGGCTGGGGATTTGCTACAGGAGCAAAAAGAGGGGGCATGTGTGGGCTCCCTTATTAGCCTGTCCAGATGTGGGGCTAACAGGAAAGGGGAAACCAAGGCTTCAAAGAAGTCTATGGTCAAACACTAAACAAATGAGGTCAGGCTCTTTCTTACACTGACCTTCCCTGCTCTCTGGATGGACTGGTCATTGCCCAGGGGCTCCTTACTCCAGAGACGAAGGGTGGCTTCCCCACAGAGTAAAGGAAAATAAATCGAGGGTTGCTAAGAGACCAGACTGATTAAACAAAATTTGGGAACAAATATGAAAAATGCCAGGTTCTGGTTTCCTCTTTCCTATTTTCTGAGGTAGATCTGGGACCTCACGCAGAACCTCATGACCCACAGGGGCATCTCTCTAAGGTGCTGAAAATGGTAGAGAAGTATATTAAAAATTCTTCAAAAACTATGTGTAGTAAAGTAACAATATCTGTAGGGCAGGAGTAAATATGTAATATTCACAAGAGATATTAAAATCAGGCCTCAAACTATATCCATTCACTTATCCATTCATTCATTGTTTTTTAAGGAGTAAAAACGTATATTACTGTGCCAGGCACTTGTCCAGAAAATAAGATAAATGATATGACCTTATGGAGTTTGATGGGGTTTTATTGTTTGCTTGTTTTTTGTTGCTGTTGTTGTTTGATTGTTTTGTGGGAGATGGCAATTTGAAAAAAGAAAAAGCACAACTTTGGTTTTATGAAGTTCGGTAAAGGAGGGCCTAAGCTCGACTGGGGTACAAGGAAGGCAGCTCTTGGGATTGATGGTCAGCTTGAAACCTGAAGCATCAGCCCAGAAAGTCTTTGAAGAAGTTAATTCTGGGCATAGGATTTCCCATTTTCTAATTTTAGTGTTTAGCCAGCACTATATTTAATTGGTCAGATAGAAATAGGGCAAAAATTGAAATAGGCCTCTCTGCCTCTGTAATGAATTAAATAGTTTTCCATAGCATTAGCTGTAAATGACACTACTGAACTGACAATTTCTTTCTTGTTTGGGCTTCATTTAAACTTCTGAATGGTATTAAGAGGTTATTAGAGATTAATCTCCAATTAGGTATTCTGATAGTCCAAGAAATTGTCAAAGGATCCCTATGGCCATACTTTTTAGCATTAAAGAGATATTGAATTAATAATATTTTGCCATCTCTTCAGACCTTTAAACTCCTGTGACTGATGTCCAATCATTTAGCCCACTTAAACAGAATGTCACACTGTGAGCCTTCCATTCTGAATAGGTCACTGTAGGCTGGTGCTCATTAGTGCTGAGTGTCCATTTCAGAAGCTGCGGCCGTCACTCAGCCCCCATGTTTTAAGGAAATAAGTAGAAAATTGTTTTCCTCCCAAATGGAAGGGTTATGAAGACAGTGCCATATGTCATTATTATTGTGACTAAAAAATGTCATCTAGGCTCTATAGTGCTGTATAATGCTTCACCATAAGGCCATAAAATCATGTTGGGTTAGTGAGTGAGGCTCATGGCACGGTTCCCAGACCCATCTGGAGTGCTGAGGACTGCACAGGATAGAGTCCAAAAGCCCAGCATCAAAAGCAGGAGGGGCTGGGCAAGACAGCTGTGATTTATGTGGGATTCTCATCCACCAAAGCAAGATGTGAATGAATTAACCAAGTATTTGCAGTGGAAATTTAAAGGAGAAGGTCAGGACGGCATTACCTGAAAAGAATCTCTTATTTTGTTATGTTGAAAAGATTTTGTTTGTTTGTTTGTTTGTTGTTTGTTTTATTTTGTAAAAAGCTTACATCTTTACTAGATTATGAAAAGATATGTTATTACTTTAGAATTTATTTTTTAATTAACTTTTTCTTTTTCTTACCTGGTTTCTATAACTACATTCCATGCACAGGCTATGTGTCTTTTAATAATAATAAGACTGCTAACACTGTAAGCTATGGGGCTTAACTAGTTATAATTAATTGAGAATTTCTAAGGAAGAGGGATACGGTAGGAAGGACTCATTCATTGGTTTAGATTAGAAGACTTTTGTGGACATCTCTTATTTTTGCCTTTCAACATTCCTTCTCCATTCTGACAGGAGCTCCTCGATTTTATTTTTCTTTAGGGAACCATTTTCTTCCCTCACCCCCATTTTTCTGCAGTTTTAATGGGATTGTCAATAAAGATAACTCACTTTCCTGAGTCATGGGAGGATAGACATATGACCCAATTACACCAATAAGACTCTTTTTCTTCTATATTTGAATTGTAAGCAGAGAGACACAAAGATGGAAAATGGTTGGCTCTGACTCATACTTATGTGGGAGTTTGAAGAGAATGACTCTTAACTTTTCTGCTTTAGATTGCCAAAGCTGCCCTGAATCCTATTCTTACCAAGGTCTGGTTATAAAAGAGTCCCTTTATTTTGGGAGGTATTCTATGTCCTTCCAATATGTTCAATTTTATGCAAAATCAGTTCTTTGGGCTATAGTCTAAGAACATTAACCAATATTATGTTATTAAAATCTTCAGCAACCTGATAAACTAAAGAAATAATTGCTTTGCCGAAGACATTAGGAATATAGTAGACATATTTGATTGCATCGTTAAGGAATAATATCTGTTGGGGGAGGGGCTATTGAAAAAAGCAGTGGAGGCATTTGAATTTGAAAGGTCATTAACTATGGACTATGGAACTTGCTCTTTTATGTGGTACAAAAGACTAGAAAAAAAATTTTTTAAAGGCAACCCAATTTTTAGTCTACTCCCATGACATCTGTGGTCTTGCCCCATACATCTGCAGTGGGTTTCAGTTACCTTATTTATAAAGTAATGGAGGTGAGCCGGATGATGTGAAAGTCTTGTTTAGTTCTAGGAACTTGTAGTATGCCATAGTGAGATGCTGAAAGTTTTGAGCAAAGGGATAACAGAATAAAAGCCACATTTTTTGATAGATTAAAAAAAGAGACATTTCTGTACATTTCCCACAAGACCTGAGTTAATATATCACTGTGCTCTCATAGCATATGTCAATTAGAATAGATTCCAGTCATAATTATTTTCCAAATTGTTGGTCACATGTTTTTCTTCCTGGAGACAGTGATTTCTCTTATTTCTCTTTTTAGCCCCAGATTTAAAACAATTGTTTCATATAATATGTGGCAATTAATATATGATTGATAAAAGAATAAATGCATAGATGAATGCATGAATGCATATAATGTGTCTCCATTTCACTAGTTATGATATAGTTTTCCACAAATGGATTCAGAAATTCAGTTCATATAATGGACCCAAAGTTCAGGTCATCACATTTTTATTTTTTATGATAGTAGGGGGAAAAATGGTAGAAATTAATAAAAGCCAGGCACAATTCCAAAAGCTCATTTAGCCATTATTTTCTCTGGCTTCCACCAAAGTGTGACTAACAAATAAAAGGATACTTTATTCTGTCTATTTGGGTTTTGCTTGTTAACCTACAGTGGAGGTTTTATTGAGCTGTGAAATTATTGAAAGCACTCATTTCCAAACATTAATGGACATAAGAATCAACTGAGAAAATCGTTAATATTGTAGATTTATGACCCTAAATATCTGTTTCATTTGTGCAGTTTTAGAGCCCAGGAATGTGCATTTTTAAGTCCCTTAAGAAATTCTACTTCAAGAAATCCTGTTACTACCATTACAAATAATTCAGTTTCCATGCAGTTCTTGGCCTGGAAATAAAGCAAACTATTGGGTACAAAAGTGAAGTCTAAATAAGCAGGTGCTGAGTACCCGAGAACTGAATAGAAGTTATCTTAGATATACAATTGACCCTTGAACAACACAGGCTTAAACTGTGCAGGTCCACTTATACGTGGATTTTTTTCAACCAAACGCGATCGAAAATACAGTATTTGAGGGATGCGAAACCCAACTATACAGAGAGCTAACTTTTCTGATACGTGGGCCTCGGAGTGCCAACTGCTGTTTTCTGCAGATTTGGGCATAAGCAGAAACTCTGGCCCCAATGCCCCGTGTGTACTGAGGGAAGACTATATACATTTGACATGGTGAGACAGCAAAATGAAACTATATTTCGATGTCTACTGGCAGCCAAAGGGGCATAAATACTAGGCAACAGTAGCAATGGGAGAGAATTTGTCAATTGCCATAAAAACCAATTAAATATTGTTTAAGAAAAACGGCGAGTCACAGGAAGAGATAAACTGAAATTAAGAACATGTTATCCTGAAAGGTATTTCTGTGGGCTAAAGTCTACCCCAATCCACACAAAGACTTTACTTCTAATAATTCCTCTCCTTCTCTCTTTTTTGTCTGCTTGCCATTCTTCTAAAAGGATGATAATTAACTAAGATTATAATCTGGTAACTGGGCTTTGAGGTACCTGAATTTCAATTATTTGTGGAATAGGTTAATGAAATATAGAATAGAGAGATTTTGATGGACTCATATGAGTTTATTAATTTATTTCAGAAACATTGTCTAACCAAATAAATAACTCCACTGAGTGCTTTGGAAATGTCTTTTGATTCATTTGTAATGGGCTGTGTCAGCACTTTTTAACAGACAGCCTTTCAAGTTCATGACCTTGAGGACTCATTTGGCCAGAGCAAAAACCACATATATGGGCTGACCTTTACAACCTTCCCACCTAAAAAGAATGTATGTCATGTTTTTACAATTACAAGCAATAATATATAATGGCATTTTTATTATCATTTTTTTCACTTTTTACAGTGTTAACTTTCAAACTATACCTGTCATTTTGTATTAGGAGCATATGCCAGTATTTGGAAAGAGTAGCATGTTAAAGTATGGGCCTGACTCTCATGCTGTATATGTGAAGTTGTTAGAATATTCTGGCTTTCTGAATCCACCAAGTAAGTCAGCCAAGATGGAAACATTATAATTGGAATATGTGAGTGCATTCGGATTTTTATGGTATATCCTTCAAGATAATGTGATTGGCCAAGAAAGCATATTTAGGATTCATATGTTTTAATTATGAAATATGACTCTCCATGGATCTCATATTTGGCTCAGTTTATTATTTGAGTTCTTTAAAACTTTAATAATTTGCATACATAGATGTTAAGTGTTTTAATCTGGGGCATTTATTATTGACTGTTAGTGGTTCATCATACATTAAATGCAAAGGGACCAAGAAAAGAAAAAGGATTTGTGGTCATCTTATTAAGTATCATTATAAATCATAAACTTCTAATTTTTAGTGGGAAAAAATGCTGTGTTTATTTTATCTTCACCATGAATTATTTAACCAGTAAGAGACACAGAGATTGTTTGAATTGTCATTCTCTTTCCTCCAAAATCCAAGTAAATATACTTCTAGAAATGAATTCTAGGGCATAGTTTTTATTTCTTTATTTTTTAGGGTTTTATTTTGGGACTAAATTTATTTTCACCAACAGCAATGGAAAACAAAGTGCTAAGAGGGCAAAAGAGAGAGAAAGAGGTTGAATGTGGAACTGGAGATCTAATAGAAATACTCACTGGAGAATTTTAGACAAGCACCAAAATCTGTTGAAACTTCTTAGAATGTTTTTTGTTTAAATATTACTATAAGGGGTTCACCTTTCACCTGGAAAATATATGTATATTTTAAATCAGAGGCCCTGTTAAAAGATAAATTTTCACTGGTCTTAACTTAATTATCATGTCTGATTTACCATAAAAAGAATGTTTATTGTTCCCTACCAGGTGTCATGAAAAATTGTATTTATAATTATGACAGGAAGCACAATCACATTTTGCGTAGGACACCCTGGCATGTCCATGGTCCTTACCTTGAGGAATAATCCTCAGTTTTTTCCTTTTTAAAATGAGGTATATTCTGAAGGATAAGACTTATTTTTATATTGTGTCTGTCAACTCATTTCTGCACACAAATGCACACTCTCTCTTTTCCTTTACGTGTCTGCCCTACTATATAAAAGGATTGATGTAGGTGATAAACCTGACCTACTTCCTAGATTTAATGCTGCATCTGTCGGTAACTTGCTAAAGAGTTTGATCTCTGATGAGCTAATCAAGGCTTACACTGTCACCCCAATAGGGCATGCATAGAGTCATAAAATTGTTTCACCCTATTATGTGTAAATTGGAATAAAAAAGTACTAGCGCACTGTCAGCACAAATTCTTCTAGAGCTCTTTTTTTTGAAGAAACTGATCTCTTCCTAAGACACAAGACCAAAGTGAGAAACAGGACACCGAACATGTATAAAGTACCATTAATCGTCTACTTTTTTGGTAGGAAAATACACTCAGATATTTCCCAGCCCCAAAGGGTAAGAATAATAGGAAAGCATATATGAATTCTTTTTCTATAAAACAGGCATATGTTAATATACAGCCAGCAGCTTTAAGAAAGAAACAAAATGCTTTAATTGGCCTTTTTGGATGTATGACATACATCCCTTCTTAAACAGAATGAAGCTCAGCACGCAAGTGTTTTTTTTTTTAATTTTTTTCTATTACTTATTAGATGAAATATCAGTGGACTAAGTGGGATGCTGGCTGGGCTGGATCCTGAACCATGATCAAAATTAATCACAGTGCCTGAAATTTAGTGACAAGCATTTAGTGCCATGTTGAAAATGGCAGCATCTGCTTAATAGCATGTGCCCATTCAACATTGATGTATAAGAGCACTGAGATAGGAAACGTTTTTGCCGGAAAACAAAATACGTATCTCTGTAATTAAATGCTGGGATAAAAAAATGAACTTTAAATCTCAAGTAGTTTGGAAATTGTTAAATGGTATTTTAAAAAATAAATTGTGAAAGTATTATTGTATTTGAGAGAAGTGCAATTGTTAACTATGAATCTACTGGTTATAAATACTTACCTATATTTGACTCGACTTCTTAAGTATCCACAGATATGATTAGATTGCAAGATACTGTTGATGTTAGGCAAGATTCAGCTAATTATTAGAAATGAGGTGTCGAGCTATTAACAGGTAAATAATTAACACTAACCTTCTATTCCACCCTTCCATCCTCTAATCGTGAATAAAAGTACATTTTATATACTGGACAATAAATTAAATGCTTATGCTACAGACAAATTAAATTTCATAACCAAAAAGGGATTAATAATTTGTAATTTATAAACTTAGTTCATGATTGGGAAATCTGTATAATACCTTCAGTATACAGAGAGTTCTGCTGTAATGCAACATATTTGTATCTAAAAATCACTTTTCTGTGCCAGATCACACAATAAAAACCAGAAGTTTATCGGAAAAATTACGTTAAGGGTGCAACACTCAAAAATTTTATCATTGACATTATTATTATTAGTGACATTTATTGTTAACATTTATTCTGACATAAAAATAATAGAAACTAATAAAAATAGCACAGTTTTACATATGTTAAATGGTTAAGAAATACATAAATATGATAATAAGTATGGCACTTTTTCTCAAAAAAACCCTGAAATTTGCTTGTGGAAGGGAGTGTCCCAAGAATTGCAGATTGCTATTCTGAATTGGTGGAGGGAGGCTTATGTGCTATCAGAAGGAAATATGTAACACCAAATGGAATAGGTGTGGCTCATAACTGAGGTGGTGAACTTTGGTAGCTGGTAGATGTTTAAGGTATGTAAGTTTTGTGTATTCTTATAAAGCATGGGTCAGCTGAGTGTAGTTTTCTGTGTTCATTTAGCATTTTACTCAGATAAAATTGTGCATAAGTACAATAAATATGATTCACATTACACTCAAATTATTGCCTAGTATACCAACTGCATTGGACCAAATTTGCATTTTCACAACAAGCATTATAAGCAGAACTGACTCGACTGGAATCTGTGAAAATTTTTGTTATAAAAGTACATGTCCCTCATGTCATAAACCTATCATGTCAAAATTATAATATTCATAGAATATACTTGTATTTCACACACTTTTCCTCATGCTGAAAAATTTTACTAGGCTAAGGTTTATTGGAATTTTGCATCTTGGGTTTTCTCAAGTCCACTTACAGGCTGTTCTATTTGACAAGTAAAAGTATTTGTCAAAATCTCTATGAAATTACTCTTTAAAGATATATTTTAATATTTAAATCTGCTAATAGTAATCAAGTAATATTTATAAGAAGAATAGTTCATTTTAATTAA
>NW_012134081.1:4517866-4520210 GCF_000956105.1 Propithecus coquereli
ATAGAGATACTTAATTTTTACCTTTCCTTTAATTCAGACAAAAAGATGTCCCACGAATTAAGAATCGAATTTGGATAGGAGCGGCTGGTGGGGGAAAAGACTGCAAAATATATAACCTATTCCAGATTGGTAAAGTTTCGGTTGAATAAGAGATATTTACTTACTACTCATCCATTTAAGAATCTGATAAAAAACTATAAACTCTTTTCTGATAAGTACAATAGAGTCCTGATTAAAGCCACTTAAAGTACTAGACCACCCATTTTCCTCCTTCCTTCAGCAGCATCATTGACAAGTGCTGTCTACTTAAGTGTTGAGGGGCAGCAGGAGGGAGGAAAGAAAATATAGATTTGAACTGAGGAAAAATTGTTCCCCCGCCCAGGGAACATGCCTGGCTACCACCTACAAGGCTAACTCCAAGCCATCAGGCCTTACTTTGCTTTCTTGTTACAAGGCTTCCTTCCACTATTATTCTAAACTCTGTTCTTGCCCATCAAGTATCACTTAGAAAACCACAGCAGGTGCTCTGAAGCCTAGATGTCAGAAAGTACTGGCATTCTTCATTTTATTGTGCTTCACTTTATTGCACCTCGCAGATACTCTGTTTTTAAGAAACAGAAGTTTTGCAGCAACCCTGCCCCAAGGAAGTCTATCAGCATCATTTTTCCAACAGCATGTGCTCACATCATGTCTCTGTGTCACATTTTGCTAATTTTTGCAATATTTAAAACTTTTTCTTTGTTGTATCTATTATAGTGATCTCCGATCAATGATCTTTGAGGTTAGTACTATAATTGTTTCGGGGCATCACAAACCGTGCCTGCATAAGAAGGCGAACTTGATAGATAAATGTGTGTATTCTGACTGCTCCACCAACTGGCTGTTCTCATGTCTCTCTCCCTGTCCTTGGACCTCCCTATTCCGTGAGACATAACAATATTGAAATTAGGCCAATTAATAACCCTACAATGGCCTCTAAGTATTCAAGTGAAAGAAAGTCATACATCTCTCACTTTAAATCAAAACCTAGAAATGAATAAGCTTAGTGAGGAAAGCATGTAGAAAGCCTAGATAGGCTGAAAGCTAGGCCTTTTGCACCAAACAGTTAGCCAAGTTGTGAATGCAAAGGAAACATTCTTGAAGGAACTTTAAAGTTCTACTCCAGCGAGCACATCAATGATAAATAAAAGCAAAACAGCCTGTTGCTGATATGAAAACGTTTTAGTGATCTGGATAGAAGACCAAACCAGCTACAACATTCCCTTAAGCCAAAGCCTAATCTAGAGAAAAGCCCTAATTTTCTTCAGTTTTATGAAGGCTGAAAGAGGTACAGAGAGCTACAAAAGAAATGTTTAAAGCTAGCAGAGTTCAGTTCATGAGGTTTAAGGAAAGAGGCTGTCTCTGTAATGTTAAAGTGCAAAGTGAAGCAGCAAGGGCTGATGTAGAAGCTGCAGCAAGTTATACAGAAGATCTATCTAAGATTATTGATAAAGGTGGCTACACTAGACAACAGATTTTCAATGTAGACAAAATCGTCTTCTGTTGGAAGTAGATGCCATCTAGGACACTCATAGCTAGAGAAAAGTCAATGCCTGTCTTCAAAGTTTCAAAGGACAGGCTGACTCTCTTGTTAGGGACTAATGCAGCTGGTAACTTTAAGTTAAAGCCAATTCTAATTTACCATTTTGCAAACTCTAGGACCCTTAAGAATTTACTGTACCTGTACTCTAGAAATGCAACAATAGAGCCTGGATGACAGCACATCTGTTTATATCATGGTTTACTGAATATTGTAAGCCCAATGCTGAGACCTACTGCTCAGAAGAAGAAAGATTCCTTTCAAAATACTACTGTTCATTGATGATGTACCTCATCACCCAAGACCTCTGATGATGATGTACAAGGAAGTTAATGTTGTTTTCATGGCTGCTAACACAGCATCCATTGTAGAGCCCATGGATCAAGGAGTAATTTTGACTTTCAAGTCTTATTATTTAAGAAATGCATCTTGTAAGACTGTAGCTATCATAGACAGTGATTCCTCTGCTGGATCTGGCCAAAGAAAAATTGAAAACCTTCTGGAAAGATTTTCACATTCTAGATGCCATTAAGAATATTCATGATTCATGGGAGGAGGCCAAAATATCAATATTAACAGGAGTTTGGAAGAATTTGATTGTAATCCTGACGAGAGACTTTGAGAGGTTTAAGACTTCAGTGGAGGAAGGAATTACAGATGTGATAGAAATAGCAAGAGAACTAGAATTAAAAGTGGAGCCTGGAGACATGACTGAATTGCTGCACTCTCATGATAAAACTTTAATGGATGAGGAGTTGCTTCTCA
>NW_012134081.1:4523695-4525513 GCF_000956105.1 Propithecus coquereli
ATATAATATGAAAATTTTAATAAAGATTTACATGTTCATGTGCACAAGTCCTTATTGTTGGACATTGAAATTCCAGTTGATTTTTTAGGTTGAATGTGGCAGTAAAGTGGTGGCTAAGAGTGTGGCTTTTCTGTCAGAAAGATCTGCATTTAAGTCTTTGATCCCTTTCCTTACCATTTAAATGACTGTGGGGAAATTCCTTAATCAATTTGCACCTAGATTTAATTACCTATGAAACAGAGACAACAATGTCTGCCTCTTTTACTACCTTGAGGAGTAAATAAGAAAATAGGAAGTACTCAGTGTACAGCTTGCTATTAAGAGTCTAAGCCCAGAATATAGGACAGTACTGGTAGTATTTGTGGGGGTAGCGGTCGTGGTGTATTTTGTTGTTGTTATTACCCCATTCTCCTTAGTCTGAAAGTCCCTATTACTGCATGGGGCTCCTATATGAACACAAGCATAGAAGTTGAGACTGAGAACTTTTCTCCTAGTACAACCAATATGAGGCTTACATGAAATTTTGCCACAAATTTAATCCTGAACAGAAGGACCATCTATATTGCCAATGCAGCCCAAGTAGTTTTTTGGATTAGCTCATATTTGGAAGCAACCTGAGTGGTTTTTAAAGTATGGAAAAGTACCATGATTTTATATTGTGTTCACACTGTGCTATTCCTCCATAGCTAGCCACTGTGAGTGAAGAAAATGTACTACCAGCTGGTGCTTTAAAACAAACAGATAAACCAGCCCTGAATTATGAAGGCATATCTATAAGGATGTTCTTTATTTTAGTAACAAAGAGATAGATACACTCTAAACAATCAGCATTGATATTAGATAAATTAAATTATGGAACATAGAACTAAATAGAATGTGATACAGACATTTAAAAGGAAAAAGATAGCTTTGATTTAGAAAAGGTCCACTGATTTTGAAAGATTTCCACAATATAGTATATTGTTCTCTGTATGTCTCATGTGTTTTGGTTCCTCTATTCTTTCTTTACTGCCTTCTTTTACATTAAGTAAATATTTTCTAGTGTAATTCCTGCATATCATTACCAACACTTGGTACTGTCATACCTTGTTCATTTTAGCTATTCTAAAAGGTATGTTGTGGTTTCTCATTGTTGCTTGAATTTGCATTTACCTAGTGAACAATTACATTAAACATATTTTCACATGTCTATCCTATGTCTACATATTCTCCTTAGTGAGGTGTCTGTTCAAATCTTTCTTTCTTTGTGTTATGCTGTTTGTTTTTGATTATTGGGTTTTGAAAGTTTTTTTACATATTTTAGGATATAAGTCATTTATCAAATATGCAATTTACAAATATTTTCTCCCAGGATGAAATTTGTGTTTGCATTCTCCTAATAGTGTCTTTTGAGAAAGAGTTTTTGTTTGTTTTGAAGTATAATTTATTTATGTATCATTTTATGACTCATGCTTTTGATATTATATCTAAGAGATATTTGCTTTACCTGCAGCAATAACATTTTCCATTTTCTTCTTCTTCTTCTTTTTTTTTAACTAAAACATAGTTTTAGGTTTTAAATTTATGCTTGTGATCCTTTTTGAGTTAATTTTTAAATATGGTGTGAGGCACGAAGTTCATTTTTTTTTGCAGATAGGTTGTCCAAGTGATCCAGTACCATTTGTTGAAGACTGTTCTTTCTCCACTAAATTGTCTTTGCACCGTTGTCAAAAAGTAGTTGTCTATATTTGTGTGGATCTATTTCTGAAGACTCTAGTCTGTTCCATTTATTTATTTGTCCACCTTTATACTGATAACACACTATCTTAGTTCTGTAGC
>NW_012134081.1:4525688-4528566 GCF_000956105.1 Propithecus coquereli
ATATCTCCATGGTACAACTATATAGATGTTTACATAGGGTTGGCAGATTTAGCAACCATAAATTAAGTCTGAATTTTGGATAAACAATAAGTTTTGCCTGAAATTTAAATTTAATTGGGTGTCCTATACATTTTATGGCCTTTATAATTAATGTACCTTTGTAATTAATGTATTCCTAGAGGCAGATGTCATCAACGGGCCCCACTGTTGGCCTTGCCTTTTGTGATAAGCCATTGCCATCTTTTTAAATTAATTGACAAAAGTAATTAATAAAATCGTTTGCCTTGGTGTTAGTCTAGGGAGAAAATAATGCCCTGTCTGTATCCTGAATTTTGCCTACCTTCCATAGAGTAGATAAAGGCAAGGTTTCACATGCTTTTATTTCCTCTTCTCAAATTGAAGACAGATTCAAAGATTCTTTATATGTACATTTATGAATGCCTATTTATGTGTGAAAAATAACATTCCATATTGCTTGATTCTTCTCTGTTTCTGTCTTGTGAATAGCACAGTCTTGCTGATATTTTCCTGGACAAATAAAGAACAAAGTCTTAATGTGTGGCAACCAAGACAAGTGAAAATTTTCAAATCAGCTCAAATTTAGCTAAGCCTGCTGCAACAAAATGTCTCTTTTTGAGACTTTTCAAACATGGCCTTCCAAGAATATGCATTGCATAATGAACTTCAGAGAACCAATTCTTCCTCTATGGCATTTATTCATGTGATAAAGCTCACAAAGCTATCTTTAATTATTACTCTATAGGATATCCCGTTATCTTTAATTATCACTACCGAATGGTTACAAAATCAAATACTGCTGGCAATCAAGAGTCATTATACAATAGCATGATTGCATCTGTTCATATTAACAGATAAGAACAGAAAATCAAAACAGTGTCTGATTTAGCTACCAAAACTGTCTGAACAAAATATTGTATCTAGCGCTCTTAATATCTTGCAGTGACTTTGATCTGATTAAAGTCCAAAGAAACATAACCACAGATGCAAATGTTCTGGTGTTTCTGAAATTAATATTACTGAATTTCACTGGACTGAATTGCTGGAATCCTAGTGAAGCAGAAGTGATTATAGGCACAGTACAAACTTATGATAGGAGGATATCTAAATCTCTGAGGCCGCAGGTGCAGGATTATAGTAAAACCCCACTGAAACATTCAGTGTTCTGTCTAAATACCCCAGTACAAAATTAATTAGGCAGTTGATCACATAATAAAGCTATGATGGATGATCTAATGGAAACTAGCGTCTCAGAGTCAATAACAAACTTGTTTCTCTTATTAGATGCAGCTGATTTTCAGTTCTGCCATTTACAAGATTGTGTGCATAATAAAAGATGAAAAAAAAGGGGGGTTCTATTTTGAAAATGAGAACTCAGTTATAGTATTTATCTCTGTTGGAAACCATAATATGTAAGCAATGTAGAATTTGTAGATAGACATATCTGCAAGTAATTCTCTAAGATACTTGGCTGAAAAGCACATCAAAGAACAGGGAAATAATGAGACAGGCTCCAGCTGTTGGATTCCTACAGCTTTTGATTTGTGCTCCACTAGAAACTCCAGGTTTTGATCCTGTGTTGATTATTTCCATGGTACTGAAGTCGATTTGTGCATTATTTAAAAACAGACAGTAGGTAGGAAACAAGGTAGAGTTTGCAAACTACATCTTAAAGGATATTTTGTTTTTGTCTTGTCATTTCTTGCTTTCCATTTTGGGGGCTTTGCTGATATACATGGTTACCTATGGAGGAAACACAGATTAAGAATGGAGAAAGTGCAGAACAGAGCTAATCAAAGGTTTTAAAAAGAAATCAGGAAGAGATTGCAACTAAAGCGACTGTGGGATTCTAGAACTAGAAGATATAAGAATGCTACACACTCCATGTTGATTTTCAATTTTGTGCAACCGTGGAAATGATTATAAGAGGGTGAGGACAGATGCCCACTTTGAAATAAGGAATATTTGCCCAAGATAGAAACCTGGTGGTTAAAAATTACTGAAAACTCAATCAGCACTGCACAGCCCTTTCCCTGACCCAGGACTTCAGGATGTCCTTGCTTAAAAAGCAACCAATTTTTTAGAGCTTATCATTAAATGTTTTCTTAAAACATGCTTTATTTCCTAAATGTGACACAATAGAAAATTTTGAAAATTCAATAATATGGTTTTCTGAAGAACTTTGCCCTGAACTTTTTTTGTGTTCTGATAATAATAGAGTCATACAAGTAAAGCAAGGACCCATAGTTTTTCACATTGTTTGAGTTTTTGATGAATTATTATTATTCCTCAATTTCCTGTAAGCCAAATCATGCTCAAAGACCATTTTTTTTTGTTTTTTAATGTTGTGCTTCTCTTGGTTGAGTCCAGGATTATATAAGATCAGCTGTAGTTTGGTGTCACTGATCATGAGAAAAGAAACCCAGCTGGCAAATGGACTTCTTGGTCTGGTTATTTGTAAATTCCTTTCATCCTTTCCTCATATCTTCCTTCATTTTTTCCTTCTTGCCTTATTAGTCTTGTCACCTTCTATGTGCACAGATACATAAACACAAACACATACACGCACACTCATAAATGCAAAAAACCCCAAAACAATTGGAACAGCTGTTTACTGGATCAATGAGAGAAATTATTGAAGAGTTATTTATAGGAAAGTACTCACAACTGATCCGCTTATTGACTCAGAGAGATATCAATAATCAATATACAGTTCTTAGAGTCTCTTGGAAGCCACTGTTTGATATAATATTGACCCAACTTTCTCCTTATCAATAATCTCTTCCTCCATCCTCATTTGATCCCTCATGCTTAGGCCATAAATATAGAGTACTTGGATACTTCTTTAATATAATATGAA
>NW_012134081.1:4532406-4542911 GCF_000956105.1 Propithecus coquereli
AAGAATGTTACTTATATGATTTGAATACTTTTTAATTAACTGAGACTTATTTTTATGGTCCAGAATATAGTCTATCTTTGCAAATGTTCCATCTGCACTTGAAAAAAATGTGTGTTCTGCTGTTGTTGTATGGAGTATTCTATAAATGTCATGTTAGTTCCTAGGGGTGTTCAATTTTTTATATCTTTACTGATTTTCTTCCTACTTAATCCTATCAATTATTGAGAGAGTAGTATTAAAATTATTTGACTATGTGTGGATTTCTTTATTTGTCCTTGCCGTTCTATTCATTTCTGCTTCACTTATTTTGAAATTCACTTATTAGGTGCATAATAATTTGTAATAATTATGACTTGATGAATTGACACCTTACCATTACCAGAAACAAAAAATTTATTACTGCTAATATTCTTTGCTCTCAAGTATAATTTGTCTGATATTTAACAGCCACGTCGTCAGCTTGATTTTGACTGGTGTTAGCATTGTACACCGATACCATCCCTTTACTTTTATATTTGTACCATTTTATAGTTGTATTTTTATATTTGAAGATATAATATTGAATATTAGTGTACTTATTGCAATGGTTAGGTTTAAGTCTATCATCAGTACACTTACTATTTGTACCATCTATTCTTTATTCTTTTATTTATTTTTTTTACTGCCTCCTACTGGATTGAATATATTTTATAATTCAAATTTATCTCCTTTGCCAGCGTATTAGCTAAAACTCTGTTTTGTTATTTTAATGGTTTCTTTAGGGTACATAGTTTATTTACATTGTACCCTATGATAGTCTATTAATATCATTTACTTTCTGCCTGAAAAACTGCCTTTAATACTTTGTAGTGTATATCTACTAATAATGAATTCTTTCAGCTTTGGTGTTCTGAAAATAACTTCTTTTTACCTTTGTATTTTCATAATATTTTCACTGGCTATACAATTGTAGATAATTGGTTTCTTGGGGGGATTTTTGCAATAGTTTAAAAAATATCACTGCATTCTCTTCTTGGATGCATTTTTTTCTAACAAGAAATCTGCTATCATCCTTTTCTTTGTTCCTCTGTGCATAAGATTGTCTTTTAAGATTTTTCTATTATTTTTGGTTTTGAGCAATTTGATTATGATATGATTTGGTATCATTGTTTAATTTCTCTTGTGTTTAGGGATTTATTTTGCTTCTTGGATCTGGACATTTACATTATCAAATTTGGAAAATTTGGGTCATTATATTTCAAATACATTTTGTCTCCTATCTACTTTCACATATATTAGACCACTTGCAGTTATCTCACAAGATGCTGATGTTTTTTCTCTTTAAAAAAGAAGTTTTCTCTTTTCTCTTTGTTTCATCTTACTTTTTATTGTTGTGTCTTCAAGTTCTTCTGCATTTCTTCTATAATATCTAATCTGTTGTTAAAACTTATCCAGTTTATTTTTTATATTACACTTTGTAGTTTTCAGTTCTAGGATGTCAAATGGCCTTTTTTAAATCTTCCATGACTCTACTTAACTTTTTGAACATATGGAAGACAATTTTAACTGTCCTTGTCTGCAAATTATAACATCTGTGTCAATTTGGGGTTACTACGTGGGCCATATTTAAAAGATTTTTAAAAAATATTTATTTTATTTTTGGGAGGACTTTTTTAAAATAATTTTTGTTTGAATAAAAGACATTGTGAACTTTACCTTGTTGAATGCTGGCTCTTTTTCTATCCCAATAAATTTTATGAGGCTTTGTTTTGGAATGCAGTTAAGTTAGTTGGAAATATTTTGATCCTTAAGGATCTTGGTTTTAAAATTTGTTAGGTAGGCCAGTGTAGTGCTTAGTCTTGGGGTGATTATTCCACATTACTGTGCCATGACCCTTCTGTTTGCTCTATTCAAGGCCCCATGAATCATGGAAATGTTACAGCCCAACCAAATTCATTACCTGCTGCTCAAGAGGGAGCTAATACACTGAGATAGCAGGGGTTACAGCAGAGAAAAAGTTTAATACCATAGGCATCATGTGGGGAGACTGGAGGAATTTCCCAAATCCATCTCTCCCAAAATTTGGGAGAAAGAGTTTTTAAAGATAGTTTGCTGCTGGTGGGGCTGCAAACTAGTACAACCCTCTATGGAAAGTAGTGCGGAGATATCCCAAAGAACTAAAAGTTGAACTACCATCTGATCTAGCCATCCCCCTACTGGGTATTTACCCAAAGGAAAAAAAGACATTCTATAAAAAAGACATCTTCATTCAAATGTTTATAACAGCACAATTCGCAATTGCAAAGATGTGTAAACAACCCAATTGCCCATCAATACATGAGTGGATTAATAAAACGAGATATATGTATACCATGGAGTACTTCTCAGCCATTAAAAATGATGGAATACCTATTGTATTATCCTGGATAGAGCTGGAGCCCATTCTTCTAAGTGAAGTATCACAAGAGTGGAAAAACAAATACCACATGTACTCGGTACTAATTGATCAACACTTACGTGCACATATGGAAGTGACATTCATCAGGTGTCAGGCAGATGGGAGGGGGAAGGAAGAAAGGTTGGGTAAACTCACACCTAATGGGTGTGGTGCATGCTGTCTCGGGGATGGGCATGCTTGTATCTCTGACTTGGGTCGTGCAAAGGCAATTTATGTGACGAAAGCATTTGTACCCTCGTATTATTCTGAAAAAAAAAAAAAAAAGACGGAAAAAAAAATATCTTCATTACTCACCTCACAAGACTTTTTGAGTAGTAAACCAGATAAAGTACATATACTTTGGCTTATCAAAAAGTGATATATAAATGCCAATTGTTTTCACCATCTCTGCTATTTTTATAGATGTTTGAGTTATTTCTATTGTCCTTAAAAACACTTTAACATAGTTGCAGAGGTTAAAAAACAGATAGTTTGGTGGGCAAAGTGCTAGGCTAGGCAATTAGTTATGCTTAGTGGTGGGGGATGAACTTATAAGATTGGGGTGCAGAGATTATCTTCTCAATTGGGAGTTTTCTTGGGTAGGGGGTCTCAAGGATGTGGATCCATTCCTACACCTATCCATATGTCCAGCGGTTTGGTGTCTGTGGGTTCCCCTTGGAATGCAGAGTCTAAAAAATACTTCAAAGGTCAGTCTTTAGGCTGTACAATAGCAATGCTATCTAAATAAGTAATGGGGGAAGTCACAAATCTTGCACTTATAAAGGAAGATAGTGCCATTAAGCAGTAACCAGTTATAGCAGTAAGGAAGTTAGGGAACAATATCTGGTTAATTTATGACTATATCCATAATTTTATAAAAATCAGACTTTGATTACTATTTATGCTTTATGGCTCTACATTGTTTTAATATAGATGGTTTCAGAAATAGCACTACACCCAGGCTTGTGTAATGACTCCTTTCAGGTGGTTCTTTCTCCAGCCTCAGGTAGTTCCCTCACATGCATTTACTGATCAGTAGTCAGCTGAACACTTGAGAGGAATTGTTTGTAGATTTCTGGAGTTATCTTTGTGGACAGCTCTTCCCTCTCTGATACTCTGTCCTGAAAATTCTAGTCAGTAGTCACCACTGTGACTCTTCTGGAATCTCAACCTGTTTCTCCAACTAAGGGAGTCCTCTGGACTTTGCCTGGGTCCCCCCTGCTTGTGTTATAGCCTAGAAACCTTCCCAAGGTGGTCAGCTTGGGTAGTCATAAGCCTCACCTCATTTGTTTCCCATCTGTCAGGGATTACTGTACTTTATTGCCTGATAACCAGCATCTTAAAATTGTTGTTTCCTATATGTTGTCAATTTTTTGGTTTATCAGCAGAGATTATAAATACAATCTTTGCTATTTCACCTTGCTCAGAAATGAAGGTCCTGTTTATTTATTTTTAATTACTTAGAAATCCATGAGAATATTTTTCTATGAAATTAAAACAATATGGACTAATACAGTAAAAATTAGTAATCTGTAATATCAGTCTTCTCAGAAATAATCACTATTTTGTATCTCTCAAGACCATTTTTCATACATTTATACATACACATCTTCATGTAGAATAATATATTTCAAGTGTGCATTTTTAAAACAAATGGTGTCATACTTTCCATATTGTTCAGAAACTTGCTTCTTTCATCCAATGATATGAGAGACACTCCACTTCAATACATAGGATTCTACCTTATTTTTAAAAATTTCTGCAGTATTGATTAAACATATTTGATTTAACTGTTCCTATACCAATGAAGATTTGAACTGTATTCAGCTTTTCTGTACTAAAAGCATGGATGTCACGAACAGCACTGTACATGCCTCTTCGTGCACTTGTATAAATATTTTTCTGACATAGACACCTCCAAGTAGAATATTTAGGCTAAGGGGTAAGCCCACATTAAAATATGATAAATAGTGTCCAAATGCCCTTTATCCCTTACAATGCCATTGTCTATATCAATGAAACTTTTCTCTGTTTTTTTAATCAGCTTGTCATTTATAATTTTTAAAAATTTAACAAATCAGATAAGTGTAAAGTGTTTTAATATTGTTTTAACTTTAATCTCTCTAGTTGCTGGTAAAGTCAGACATTTTCATCTGATAGCCATTTATATTTCCCCCTTGTGAATTACCTCTTTATAACCTGTGCTCATTTTTATGAGCACATCTGTCTTTACTTATTGATTTGCGAGTGTGTGTGTATATGTGATATGTAGATGTTTATAAGCTTTTGTAATCAGCCAAATGTAAAATTTTGGAGGGGAAAATATCCAAAGCTTAGGTGTATGTATAATTAGTCTGTTACCAAAAGTTTGGTTCTTGTCCCCAAGGCTGAATGGGTGAGAATGAAGAATGAGGGACAAGCCACATGAGGAAAATGAAAGAGAAGTTTATTAATTTGCCAGCAAATGAGGAGGGCAGCAGACTAGCATCTTGAAAGATCACCATCCCATCTTTAAGCAGAAATACAGGGCTTTTTAAATGGAGGTTTTCAGAGATTCGCTCAGGTCTATGTGATCAGTGTCACATGTCATGGCTTTGGGCTCTTTTTGTTTAACTGTAGTTGGTGGTTTTTATTGATCTTATCTCTGATGAAGATAATCTCATGACTTCCCGACAGTTCTGTTGAGCCATCTCTTGTGGTTTAAGACACTGGAAAACAAACAGCAAAGAACATTTTCCTGCCCCTTTGATTACTGGCCTTGGACAGGAATGCAGGTTTTAAATCCCAAGAAGGGTGGGGGCTTTTAAGGAGACAACTCATAATGCATTTCACCCTTTGGCAGACCTTTACCTCTGTCACCAGTCCATTCCCTACCGACCTCTGCACCTTCACCTGAAGCACCCTAACCATCACCTAGACGAAGTCCCAGGAACTGGCCTTTCCCAGAGTTCAGGCACACCTACACTTTAGGCTATATATTATCTTTAGATTTCTTTTATCCTTCATATTAAACTTTACTAAAAAGCTTATTCTAGGTCTTTTTGCATATATATTTTGGATAGAAATTAGATACTATGGCTAATCTTGTTAATCTTGTAATTTAGATTGTTATAAGGGATGTCTTAGGCACTTAGTCTGGATTTTAAATATGGTAAGTAAGGCAAGCTTTATAAACCTAATTCAATTTTATATTTTTCATTTGGAAATGGCAGAGGTATGGCTACCGACCAGCGTATAGAACTTGAATACAATTATACAGAAATTTGTTGTTTGAGACTGTGCTTCCAAGGATGTAGGCCAGAGTAGGTCAATGTATCAGGGAGGAAATATAAAATTCTTTAATTTTAATTATAACTACCAAGAGTGAGTTTACATAGTGTTGTCCTCAGCAAGATTGAGACATATGTCACCATATGGGTGAAAACCCTTAACTGGTCAAGTCTAGGTGGTTACATGGACATGAAATAATTTTGTTTTAATTTGTTTGAATTGACGGGGTATGTATTATATGATTTTTTCAGTTAACATTCTTTTCATCCTTTATAATTACTGACCTTTTCATGTGAATGTTTCTGGTAAGCTCCTTGAGAATGGAGTCTTGCTTTATTTCTTTTCTAATCCCTCTTAGCATTTTGCACAGCGCTTTCAATGTCTCTAAACATGCCATAGTCAAGGAAATGTTGGCTACTTCATATTTAATGCTGCTGCTGATATTGATAATAATAATAATAGTGATAATAATAGCTAACATTGATTGATGTTATGTGTCAGGCACTGTCTTAAATGCTAATTCTCCAGCTTTTATAAATGAAGGAACTAAGGCAAATAAAGGTGAGGGAATTGGTTGAGCCTGGATTCTCATGCAAGCACTCTGACATATGTTAGGCTTCAGATCGCTGTGTTATGTATAATTCAAATACAGTCGCAATATGGGAATTTTGTAAAGCAGTGCTTTGTTCACAAGTCTGTCTCCTGCTAGGCCTCATGCTCACTAAGGTCAGGTCTGTATCTTGTTTATCTTTGTTCATCCAGGCTGTTGCACAGGGTCTGACACAGAGTAAGCTCTCAATAAATGTTATTAAAATAATGAATTTGATGAGTGGCATGAACTTCCATCAGAATATTCCAGAGCAGCATTCAAAACTTCTGTATATCTTTTATGGTTCCTCAGAATGCATATTTCTGCACACAATGAGTACTCTGTGAATGTTAATGGATAACGTGACTGAAGTTAGTAATATATTTATTTTTACACATAGTCATAAAAGTGGGTGGTTGTATTAGTCAGCTATTGTTACACGATAAATGGTCCCAAAGCTGAGTAATTTAAAACAATCAATTATTCTGTCTTACTTGTGTGTGAGTGGGCAGGGAATTGGCTTTCTAGTCTATAGTGGGTACCAGGGTGTAAGTTGAGTCCAAATATGCTTCTGTACCTACCATCTTCATTTCTTAATAAAATTTATACAAATATGGCAGAGGGGCAAGAGGACAAACCCAAACATGCAAGTATATGTCAAACCTTACTGATCAAAGCAAGTCACATGACTGATTGCAATGTCAAGATGGAAGTGTACACTCGGTCTCCAGTGGGAAAAACTGCAAAGATCCAGGGAAAAGGGTGTGGATTTGTACAATGATAAATAATGGCCAATAATTCCATCTATCACATTTGTTCTGACCAAGCAAGTGATAGGGAAAAACATTTAGAAACACTAACAGCAAAATTTTGATTAAGTCCTTAAAGTAATGTAGTAGAAGTTTGAAGCAAAAACCAAGCCAATTTTTATTTAATCACAGTCTTCTTCCACTCTTCCAACAAATGGTGGATAATGAGTATTACAGTCATTTCAACAGTAATCAACTATGGTATCCCAAACAGAAGATTATAACTTCAGCTGGAAATTGAGCAGCAGGACAGTTGAAGGCTTAAAAACAACAACAAAAAAATCTCATTTAGTCTCAAGTGATACTTTGCAATAAAGAGAGAGGGTAGGGGCAGGAAAATTAAGAAATTAGCAACATGAGCAGAATTGTGTCCCAACAGAAGACTGGACTTGTCATTAGAGGAAGCACCCAAGAGAATCTGAATATCTGAAAATGATACATGAGGTAAATATGACTGGTCCTGACTAGTTAACAGTGAAAAATATATATAACAAAATGAGAAGGTAGGAAAACTGGGAAATTAAAATCAACAAAATAAAGGTTTCTTTTGGCTTCACACTAGGAGAGTTAGGTCTTGCGTGTTTTTCTTTATGCTTCTTAAGCCTGTGTCATGAATGACACAGAACTATGTAGGAGTAATTAGTGTTTCAGTGTTTGAGAATCTGAAATAGGCTGTTCACCTATAGGTTCTGAATTCTTCTTGCAGGTACACAACTGAGCACACCTCATCTTCTCTTGACACTGTCCAAGATCCTCTGAAGGCAGTGTCAATTGCTAGGTCTAAATGAGAATCAGAGCACAAAGCTGAGGCACAAACTCATGCATAAACAGGACACTGCATATTCTACTTAAAAATACAAATAATAGGGAAAAATGAAGTAGCAATCCTTCTGCAATTGCTGAACATTTCCCCACAACTTTTCTGTGTTTTTCAAGCAATTTTCTTTATTTTCCCCCCACGAAATGACACAGACCTGCAATTTCTCACTCCTGTCTTTCAAATTGTGTGTCATTTTCCATGGGCTCAGACATTTACTGTTTTATATCTGTATAAATTCATGAATACATATGGGGCAAAAAATGTAAACATTGTCTATTCTACTATCTTTAACAAAAGAGACAATACATATGATCTTAAAAATAATTTTGAAAGTATAAATATAAAAACAAGATACAACTGTTTTATAAGAGAAAGTGTTCCTCAGTTTCCTACCCTTTTCCAAAGGTGAAATAGACTTAAATTTATCAAAAGTAATGAATGTGAATAGGTCCACACTCTCAAATTACTCTACCTGCTTCTTGGGCCAGGAATACATTAGATATGTTATTGCATTTTCTGGTGGAAAACAAGATGCATATGTAACTACTAGAAACCATAAGCTCATAGTAAAAAAATAAGCTATGGTACTTTCCTGAAAAATCTGATTATGATTGTTGAAATTCATGGAAGAGTGATATTGGGAAATAGAATGAATCTTCTGACTCAACTGCTTTGCTGACATCATGTGAATATAATTCACACATTTCCTTTCTCTGCCTTTTTTTATATATATCAACCATAAGAATTTCAACGTGTGGGTATATACCTCAGTCTTGTAGACCGACCCATGAATTACTAAACTCGATTGTAGTTTGCTGCATCCTGACTAAACCGTTTACATATAACAAAAGGGAAACTTTGGCCTTGGATAATGAAATGCATCTTGCCCTCCATGTCATACTTTCTTTCATTCCTCTACTCATTCATCCATTCAAATCTGTGCTTATCTAGTAAACATTTTGCAGTTATTCTTATAAATGCTGGGAATTAGATGAGGTAGATAAGGGCACTACCTTTGAGAAATTCACAATCTAAAGTGGAAGATAGCCATGTAAACATACAATAAAATAATAAAAGGATGAGAAAAATATCAAAGCAGAGAAATGAACAGAGTGCTATGGCAGCAGAAAGAAAACAGTTAGTTCTGCCTACAGTAGTCCAGAAAGGCCCCACAGAGGAGATGTTATTTTTGATAGATCTTGAAGGATAAGGAGAAATCTGCCAACTACAGATAAAAATGGAGGATGTGCCAACAAGAGCAGAGAGATTTTGCAAATGCACAGGGGCGTTCCACCCTGTTGCCCACGACCCGCCAGCCCTGATGGGACTTAAAACTCTGCCATGGGGAGTTACTATTTTTCACTTAGAACTGTCTCCCTGTTCTGTGTCCTAAATAAGATTATCAATAAGTAGCATAAAACAGAACCTGAACTAGAATTTTTAAGACTTTTATTTTTCTCATGCTAGTAAAGGATATTAAAAAAAAAAAAACAGCCATTTTTATCTTGGTTCAGGTCAGTCTGTAATCATGTGAAAAAATGTTATAATTCATATAGGTAATGACATTCTAAAGTAGATAATATTTTCAAATTTGTCAATTTGGCCTTGAACTGAATCCTATGTTATTGTGTAACTTGAGGGGAAGGTGGCAGGAAAAAGCAAATTCTTTTTTGGGTATTAGCCAAAGCACTTATTTTGGAGGAAATATTGTCAATGGGGACTTCCATAGACACATTTCCAGGGCATGAGTTCTCAATTACAGTGGGTGATCCTTTCAAAATTCTTTGTATTGCCTATTTGCTATATTCTCTTTTGTTTCCATTGAAAATAATAGAAATAAAGAGTGTAGCCATAATTATTTTCTATCATCTTGGTTGATCCCAAAGAGAGATGAGAGTCATCTATGTGCCTCTATTCGCCTTCTGCCAATTGTCATCTTCTGTGACCGAAGAACAGTTCAAAGTTATTATGCAGTACATTTTTAAAGGGGAAAAAAAAAAAATGACCCTAGATTTTATTGTGCCATTTTTGCTAGTTAATTTTGTCTTCCTGATCAAATACTATCTCCTTAACTGTACATAGAATAAGCACCTCTTTCTTTTTTATCTTATCTTCTTACACCACATATATTGTATTTTTCTCTATCATTTTAATAGACAAAATTTTGCCTGTTGGAACATTGTGAGACCTCTCTTTCAACCATACTTCCATTCCTGGCCTTACCTGGTCACCTCTGTCGCTTCGATACTTGGGGCCCAGGAGGTGAATTTAAAAGTATCGCAAATTCAAATTTCTTCTATTTTTTTTTTTTTTTGGAGTCTTCATTGGATATCTTCCTGCATAGCAATATGTGTGATTTCTACTATTTATCATCTGTGTGACCTTGGTGAAGACCATCATGGCGGAGGTCCGTCATGGAAGTCTACCACTTCTACCTTGCCATTTAATCAAGCCTTTCTACAACACTCACCTTTCCCCACAAAGATATTATTTTCCTTATGTGGACCTCAACAACATAGCCAAAGTCCACAGTCTGACAGACCTCTCATCATTTAGCCCACAAGTCTCTCAATCTCAATCTCTCTCTCTTGTTCTCTCTCT
>NW_012134081.1:4543791-4547309 GCF_000956105.1 Propithecus coquereli
GAAACTAGACCCCTACCTCTCACCTCTCACAAAAATCAATTCAAGGTGGATAACAGACTTAAACCTAAGGCACGAAACCTTAAGAATTCTAAATGAAGATGTTGGGAAGACCCTTTCAGACATCGGCCTAGGTAAGGAATTCTTGAAGATTTATTTATAGCAACAAGCAAAGACAGGAATAATTTTTTAAAAACTGAGGCCAAATAGGTCAGAAATTTTCCCAAACTCTCATAACCCAATTCACAGTCTCTTAATGCAGCCCAATATCTTTCTTTGATACCAGTGTTTCTCAAACTTCAATATGCATTAGAATCACCTGGAAGTCTTGGTAAGCAGATTGTTGGGCCACATTCTAGAGTTTCCAGTTTACTGGGTCTGTCTCGGAGCCAGAGAATTTGCATTTCTAATATGTTTCCAGTTGATGCTGGTTGGAAACCATACCTTGAGAACCATTGTGCTATGCCATTATGCAAATTCATGTCAGTTTACCTTTAAATTGAGATCCAGTATTTACTTTGCCTTCCTCTCAAGGTTGCTGTGAGTTCCAAATGATGGTAAATTTCAAAGAATGCTATGAAATAATTATAAAGTATGTCTCTTTCACTAGAACATGAACTCTATGAAAGCTATAACATGACTGTCTTCTTCATTTTAATGTTTTTAGCCCTTGATATATAGTAAGTACCTTCTACATTTTTCTGAATAAATTAATGAATAAAAGGTAAAGTGAAAGATTTGGTAAAATTAAATAAAAAGGGAGAGAAGACAGGAGTAGAGACCCGGTGCCTAACAATCAATTTTAATTCAAAGAAAATAATTCCTAAGGAATGTCTACGCTTCTCTGATTTATTTGATAGCTTAGTTATACTTGTGTTAAGAATGCAAAAGGAAGCAGTGCATCATTCCCTGATAGTGCTCATTGTAATAGTTCCTCCTCTGGGTAGAAAGAGCTTACACATAAACATTCACAAGAGTGTAATCACTATCCAGAGACCGAATCCTCTGCCCTGACAGTTGGAAAATGACTCTGTGTGCTGACAGCCCCACGGGACGGCAAATGCAATAGCTCTGCTACTACTGTGTAATGTTGCTAAGTTTAATTGACTGCACCCATAAATAGTGGGAAAAAGTGAGGGTGTGTAATCCATAATACTCTTAAATTATTATGGGGACCAACTTTCAGGCCTCTCAGAGAATCTCTGTAGTGTAACCCATTGCTTATTTGAATTTTAGGTTTTCTTGTTGTGCATACCAAACTGAACTCAATTTCATTCACTTGCTTTTTCCTTTTTTTTTTTTTTTTAAATCTTGATGTTCTTGCTTTCACATACTTCCCTTTTCTTTTATTTTCCTTTGTAGCTTCACAGAGAGCCACTCTTACTCCTCCATCCTCACATCTTTTCTTACTGTATTCTCCAGTCAGCATTCAAACATCAATAATTGCTACTCTTGCCTTTTCATTTTTCTCCAGATCTTCCATTAATGACCTCCATGTTGGAAACCCAGAGAAGACTTCTCTGTCCTCCTCTTACTTGACTTCTCACCATATTTCACACAGCTGACCATGCATCCTTTTTGAATACTCTCTTTTATTGGCTCCTATACTATTAATATATTTACTGGCTTTTCTTTTTCTTCTCTAACCACTACATTTCAGTCTCCCTCATTTGTTACTTTCTCTGCTACGCTCCTAATATGAAAGTTCTTCTCGTCTTTCTCTGCAGTCCTTCCCTAAGTGATCTTCCCAACCTATGACTTAATGCCATCCACATGCTAATATTTATGATTTCTTACCATGTGTGCATACCTCTCTCTTGAGAGATAGCCTTATGGATCCACTGTCTTTTGACATCTTCAATGTCTCTCAGGTATCTCAGACTTAAAGTGTTCAAAATCTTGCTTTTGAATTCTCATCTCCTCACTCTACCAACACTTAATATTTTCTCTTTCACCTGTTATATCTAATCCACAGATTCATGCTACATCTATCTCCAAAGCGTCCATTCATCACTAGCTGTCCCATTCGCTACCTGACCTTATTCATGGCCATCTCCATGATGGATTATTACGGCATCCTTTAACCCATCCCCCCTTATGTCTCCCTCTTAGGTATTTCATGACTTCTGCCTCCATTGCTGCCAGCTTTCTTCTATTTTTGTAATATATACCAAATATTTTTTTCTATATCTTAAAATATTTCAATAGCTACCCTTCAAACTTGGAATACAATATGAAAAAAAAAACCTGTGAAATACTTAATATGATTAAAAAATCCTGCTGGATTATTCTACTTTGCCATTGTCATTTTGTACCACTCTTCTCCCAACTCTGGGCAAGATAACATACTGGCATTTTTAAAAGTTCTTGTAGTATGTCAAACTCTTTCCTATCTCTAGATTTTCACTCCTGTTAGTCCTCTGCCTGAAATGTGATTCTCCCTACTCTTCATCAAGAGATAATTCCTAATCATCTTCAACTCTCCATTTAAATATCCTTTTCTCAAAGAATCCTTCCCAGACCCCTAAATCCAAATTAAATTCCTCTGGTACACTCTCAGAATATTTATCTATATCTTTGTGGCATGTATTAATACCATGATTTGTAATCCTGCTTTTATACAATGCTTATTTTATGTTGTTGTCTCCTTAATATACTGTAAGCCTTATGAATCAAGCAGTCTTGATTGTTTTTCTTTGTTTTTTTTATCAATGTGTAACCAGGATGTAGCTCAGAGCCTAATCAATTTTAAACTCTTGGTAAATACCTGTTGAATAAAAGATCCTCTTTACAATTCTCTTCTCACCAGACTCACCCTAGCTCCCATCTCCATTTTATACTTCTCTCATATTTTTCCTTCCTTCCTTCCTTCATTCATTCCTTTCCTTCCTTCCTTCCTTCTATTCCTGCATTCTTTCATGACAAACAAGGACAGTTAAATCTAAAAATTTCCACCTATTTATCCAAAGTTCAGTCTTATTTAAGATAAGGTGATGACTTAGTTTGTTTTCTGTTCGTATAACAGAATATGACTGACTAGGTAATTTATAAAGAATATAGGTTTAGCTCATGGTTCTGGATGCTGGGAAGTCCAAGAGCATGGTGCCAGCAACTGGCAACAGTCATCTCAGGGCAGAAGGGAAGAAGATGGAAGAGAGTGCACAAGACAGAAAGAGACACCAGGGGCTGGACTTGCTGTGTGACAATCTCCTCTTGTGCTGTATAACTAACCTACTCCCAAGATAATGACATTAATCTGTTCATGAGGGTTCTGCCCTTGTGACTCAATCACCTTTTATTAAGCCCCAATTCTCAATACTCTTGCTTCGGGGATTAAGTTTTCAACACATGAACTTTTGGAGGACACATTGAAACCATATCAGACAACTAGGTTAATTAATTCAAATACAGAAATATATGCTCAATAGTGGATTAGCATTTGTATTTATTTAATTTGACTCTCCTTTTCTATTCTTTTCTTTCTTTTTTAATTTGTCACTGGCTATGTAAACCAAAATGAT
>NW_012134081.1:4548120-4556099 GCF_000956105.1 Propithecus coquereli
ATCTTCCTTATTCAGTCCTCTGTTAATGGAAACTTAGGTTGATTCCATATCTTTGCTATTGTGAATAGTGCTGCAATAAACATAAGTGTGCAGATATATTTTGTATAATATTGAACAAATAAAATTTATGCCTTTACATAGCTTATACTTTTGTGCAAAGCAAACCATGGCCCTTTGACCAAATCTGACCTGCTGCCTGTTTTTGTAAATAAAGTTTTACTGGAACACAGCTAGCCCATTCCTTTACATTTTATCTAAAGCTGCTTTTGTGCTGCAAAGGCAAAATTGAGTAGTTGCTACAGAGACTATATGCCCTGCAAAGCAGAAAATGTTTACTATTTTTCTCTTTACAGAAAAAGTTTGCTGATCCCTGTTCTAGTGCAGATAAATATAATTTTTTTTAGGAGATAGCCAAGGTAATGGAACTTCTACTGGAGTCAGGGAGATCTAGATTAACACTCTAACTTTTCTATTAAACTACCTTCTTTTTACATGGTTTTACCATATGTCACTTATCTTTCCTAAACATTAGTTTCCTTGATTCCAAAATGGGCTCAATGTTTATCTAAATGTGTTCTTATAGGAGTAAATAACAAAATGTATATAAAGTGCTTGGAAATCTTGGTGCTATAAACATTTTTCTCTTTTCTTTTGGGGAATAAGGGCTTATTTATATTAATATTCTAATTATTAATATTTATACAACTGTATAGCTACATGAAATCAATTTAGATCAGAAGTCAAAGTAATTATGGTCTGTAATAAAATAAGATTCAATAGAAAAATAATCGATTTTGGTTGAAGGAAATGCAAAGAAATGTTAAACTTCTCCACTTTCCATTCCAGAGCTGTTTGTATTTTACCATCTTAGTCTTGATTTAAATTTGTCATAGTTAAGCTGTAGGTTTAAACCCTTTATATGCTAATGATTTGCCATTTCTAATTAGGTTTCCAAGGTGATTTTAGTGCAAAAATCAACTGAAAATATTGTGTAAACTAAATTACTTAGAAAGGATAATAATCTTGCTCTATAAGAGGGAAATAATTTGTTCTTTTTTTAAGGTGCCTCTTTAATAATAGCTTAAAACAATAAATCTATGAAGATTTGTTTTTTCACAGTAGTTAACCAGTCAGTAATGTTGCCAACAAAATTCCAATTTAAAAAATGACCTTTTAAAGATGCCATATAAAATTAAATTTTAATGAGTGATAATAAATGGTGATACTTTTCGCAGGAGGAAACACAAAGAATGCCTGGAGCCCTTGCTACATGCCATCCACTTTAACGCGCTATTATTGTGTCTTCCCTTTCATTATTTTCAAGGGAAGATGATGAGAATGCAGCAACTTTGAAGAACCCAAAACAGTTTTAATATTGTGCTTACTAAAGGCAATCTTCATTGCTGGATAATTAGGCAGATGGACCTCCACTGCTTTAAAGTGATGATTCTTTTGTAGAATGCTGCTCCATCCCTCCATAATGCCAGTTTAAGATATTTAAGCATCCCTTTGATTATGTGTCTCATTGAAAAATAAATCTTCATGATTAGGCTCAGAAAAAAAAAGTGTTTGCACCAGATGAGAACTCTACTATAGTTCTGTGGCAAGAGCAGAAAGGTCTTTCCACCAGTCAGCTTTCAGGTGGGAAACATTTGCAAACAGTTATATTGATTCTAGGAAGAAAAAAAAGCATAAGAAAAAGGGGTAAAAAAAATCGCGTTGTACCAGAACACCTTCAGATGGCTTCCTTAACGAAATAGGAATGGTCGCCAATGCTTCTTAGGCCAATATCACTGGTCCTTTATTAATCCTCTGGGTCACTCAAGTTCATTATCCCATTCACTAAATGAGAACAGTTTATCATAAATGTACAATAATCATGACAAACCTAATTATTAATTTATTTTTTCTAGTTTGAATTTCAAAAAATCCCGAAGCTTTCTGCTTTTTATGATGATCATTCTCTACCCTTTTTGCCCTGAGGATCCTATTAGCGGAGAGTTGAACAATTCAGTTTCATCAGAAATAAATTATGCCTCCGTTTTTAAAATATAAGTACTGAAGGACTGTAAAGATTAGAAATTCGTTTGAACCCCCATCACTTGATGTTTTTTTCCTTGATGTATAGAGCTTCTGGTGTTAACGTAAAACAACGCATCCTTCTAAAAGTTCAGAGCCAGGTTCCTTAAAAGAATGCCAGCCAGGATTGTGAGGGATGTACAAAATGAAGCACATTACCATGGCGGGGGAAGTTGAGGTGTGGTGGGGATGTTCGATTCCTCAGAAGCTGTTTCCAAGATGAGCTATTTGTGTGATACAGAGTAGGGAGGTGACTACGCCAGTCACTCTCTGTTTCAAAGTGACTAGAAAACTGCAATTCCCAAAAAACAGAAGGTAAATTTTCACTTTTTTCACCAAGGGTCTGGGAATAAATGACACCTTTAATTACTAAGGACTCTTGGTACCACTCTGGTAACAAACTGCTGTCAATTAAAACCCTAATTGCTTCAGAATCAAGTATTTCATATAAATGGATTTTCGTTTTAAGTACAGTGGTCGGTGCAGCTTTCATTATTTTCCTTGTCAGCCTGTGATAGAAAGTAGTGGTTGTACCAACTTGTTATTTTACTGCTGTTTTATTATCTCTTTTGCCCAATGGCTAAAGAGCCAGTGTGTCTTGGCCAGCCATAACTTGTTATTCCAATAATAGCAGTGGGCTGCACAAATATACTCAACTTTGACTTCAACAAAATTGCAATCAGAAAAAAGAGGGGCTCTCCAGTTGTTAACAAACCTCAATCTTTACTTATTTTTCAAAATTCTATCAAATTGTATTAAATATCAAACTATTTTTTCCTGACTTAGTACTTTTTAAAAGTATTTCAAATAAATAGAGTCTATTTCTTAAAGGTATATGCTTAGATTCCTAAAATTAACTCTTTGGGGCTGGGCATGATCACTTATGCCTATAATCCCAGCACTTCGGGAGGCTGAGGTATGAGAATCACTTGAGGCCGAGAGTTTGAGACCAGCCTGGACAACATAGCAAGACTCCATCTCTACAAAAAATAAAAAAAAATTAGCAGGGTGTGGTGGTATGTGCCTATAGTCCCAGCTACTCTGGAGGCTGAGACAGGAGGAGCATTGAGCCCTGGAATTTGAGGTTGAAGTGAGCTATGATCATGCCACTGTACTCCAGCCTGAGTGATGGACAGAAACATTGTCTCTAAAAAATTTTTTGAAAATTAACTTTTTGGGATCTTAGAATTTAACTCCGCTATTTCTCCTTCACACCCACCCTGCCCTTCCCTTAATTTTGCAAGATGAGAATATATACTTAATGTGTGAAATTCCTAGTATCCATTTTGCTTTGTACATATTGAATTTGGCTGCCTGATTGTTTCTCCTAAATTAATCTCGATGTATTTAGAGATGAGACAATTAAAGAAATAAGAGCAAATGGGGGAGGGGGTTGACATAATTAAATAACAGGAAAGGGAAAATTGGTTCATGTGTTCTCTTTTCCAATGTATTTAAAGAAATTTTTTTTAATTCCAAAATGAAATATAGATCCAAATACTGTATTTAACTCAAAATCTAAAGACAGATGGATTCTGAAGAAAAAGGGAGCAGTCTAGGTTTCTTGAACAGATGTGTCCTGATCTACTTTGGTCTACAACTGGTAAAGTGGATGGTTAATGATAGCAAACATTAAAACAATTTTCAACAACTTGTCAAAGATTTAAGGGAAAAAAAAAGCAAAGCTGCCATTCAGCAGCTAATTTGAATTATATTCTGGATTAAATTATAGAGCTCATAGGTACATTAACAATAAGTGCTTCTTGCTTTTTCTTTCTTTAGAAATGATGAGTGAATGAAGGCAGGAGTTACTGGAAGAGAGGTCAGGGTAAGTCACATCATATTTATTCCTTATTTTTGAAGTGTGTGGAATCCATTGTGTAAAACTTGTTCAGGAACTCTTGGGGGCTTGTGTCTCAGATAAATTAAACAAATTTAGTCTTTCAGGAGGAAATGAAAGGCTTACTTTAGCTGTGCTACAGGAAAATGCATCACTTGTCCCTGACATTTTGAGACCTGTGTGTTCTGTGTGCTGACATAATACTGTTCAATATCGTTTAAATAGATCATGGCCAAAGTGGCAAGAGAAACTCTGGGTGAATTTCTGTTTCCGAGTCTTTCTATGTAATTATTATTATTATATTTTAAATCCAGTATGGCAAAGGTATTGCTTAAAATCGCAGAGCAGTATCAAGGTAGGCATGTGAATGTGATTTGTATTTAAGTTCAGGCACAAAAGATCATAGATTAGAATTAATTATAATGTAATTGTGGTTTTGCATGTTAGCATCATTTAGTTATTGCTTTTCTGTGAAATTTAAGTGTAATTGACTTTATGAAAGGATAAAACATCTGTTATATTATGACCAATCATGTAAAATTAAAAAAAAAATAGTATCCTGACTGATAACTTTAAACTTATATGGGACAGTTCACTTCTGAGTGTGTAATAGATAGACATTCAGATTCATCTTCCTCAAATAGAAGGAATTAGCCCAAAGAGTTTTCAGAAATTTCCTGAAGTCACACTGAATATAAACAAATAATAAAGGCAGAATACATACAATGTTTTCATGTATAGGAATAAAACCTAAAACTCTTTTAAAAGGAAAAAGAGAGAGAATGAAAGAAGGAAGAAAGAGAAGGAGAGAGAAATGGGAAGAAGGAAGGAAGGAAGGGAGGAAGGAAAGAAGAAAGGAAGGAAAAGTGTGGTTGTACTACAGACTTATTTTTCCTACTTGTGTAGATTTTGAATTTATGAAGTATCTTAGTCTGTTCAGGTTGCTATAACAAAAATACCACAGACTAGGTGGCTTTAAAAACAAACATGTATTTCTTACAGTTCTGGAGTCTGGGAAGTTCAAGATTAAGGCATTAACATTCGGTGTGTGGTGAGGGCCCACTTTCTGGCTCGCAGATAGCCATCTTCTTGCTGTGTCCTCATATGGCTGAAGGGACAAAGGACCTCTCTGGAGTCTCTCTTATAAGCGCACTGTTTTCATTCATGAGGGCTTTGCTCTCATGACCAAATCACCTCTCAGAGTCCCCACCTTCAAATACCATCACCTTGGGGATATGGTTTCAACAAATGAATTCAGGGAAGATACAAGCATTCAATCTATAGCATGATGTTTAAATTCTAATAAACTTAAGAATAGTATTTATTTATCTTTGCTTGGCAATGCCTTATTTAATCTTGTCAATTTATTACTCAGTAGAACACCGATGGTTTGGGGGCAATTGGAACTGCCCAAAGGGTGGAATTCTGAGCCTTCCTTTATCTTCAGGCAGTTCCGCTCCACGTGTGCTTTTGCATATTGGGTTTTTATCTAAAAATTTGTTTCAAGAAAGAGAGAACTAATCTGACAATATATTAACATTTCTTAAATCTAGCTGGTGAGTATATGGGTATCTGTAATATCTATTATTCTACTTTTCTCTATTTTAAAAATATTTCTTAATTAAAAATTAATGTTTCGAAAATTATTTTTTGAAATAACTCCACGTTTAAAAAATGGTTTTGAATTTCAATCCTGTTTCATTGTCACCAACAGATTAAGAATGAGTGAAATTAACAATGCTTTGTCTAGCAGATTATTTTGATTAAATTGAGGATTTTGAATGGATGTGAGAATGGTGAGAAAATGTCCTTGTTATCGCCACACTCTAATACCAACCATATGGAGAGATCCATTTGTGCAGGTCCTCCCCTGATTTCTGCTCTACTCTTCCAAAATAATAGAATTTTTAGACAAGCAAGTAAGCAATCAGAAAAGGTCTATGTTTTCAAGGCTTATTTTTACAGCAAGTTGTGACCATGTGACTGAGTTTATCCCAGAGGTACGTATTTGGAATATCAGGTGGTAGCTTACTGGAACCTGCCCTAGGAGATGGCTGCTTCATGACTTTGCCCTTTGGGGAGAAGAAAGCTCTATAAACAATGCAGAGAACATGCCAATGTGTCTGACATTGTCAGTTTCCTCTGTAGGCAAATATAGATGTGATGTCCGGAACTCAGTCTTAGACTGTTAAATGAGAGCCATACCTTAAGGAGGAAAAAATGGGGTAGTTTGGATCTGTGTTATTTATAATCTGAAAAAGAACTGATCTATGTGCCATTTTGATTAGTTTTATAAAGGAACGAAATTCTAGCTAATATGTGCAGCAGAGTTTTCAAACTGGCAGCCCCTATATATCTGGCCCATGTACTTTTTTTTTTTTTTAATAAAGATATTTTACCTAAATATTTAGATTTAGAGCTTCTCTTGGAAAAAAAATAGTAACTCTAGCAACACTGAGTGTATATTCTCATATGGCCCAACTACGGTGAAACTTAGGGACAGCAAACCCGTCTGGAAATGGTGGGAGACTGCAGATTCCCACAGTCCCTGTTACCCCAATGTCTCCTGTTTGCCTCATTTCACTCATTTACCTACCTGAACTCTCTGAGTAAAGACTTGTGCACACAGCGCAGATGCCAGCTGGACCTCATTCAGATGCAAGCTGCCCCTTGCATTCCAGAAAAAAAATTGTTAGGTTTTCAATGAGATTTCTGGAAATCCCGAATGGGACCTAGGTTTTTGTGAGGTATATTCGGTTAGTCACTGTTCCTTACTATGTTGACATAGACAGGAAACTCATCCCCTTTGTGAATATCCACAGTCAGCCCATACAAGCATAGGCATCTTTATAGCGGTGCTAATAATATGATGAGTGTCCTACATCTCAAAAAGCTTATTTTTTATTAGTCTTTAAAGTTCTCCAAAAGCTTTCTTGCTACCCTAAAAAGAATTTCTCTTGGCACCTCTGACATAGAAATTTCACATTCTCCCGTTTCTTCTCTCTCTGCAACTCCTTTCTCTCCCTTTTGTTATCTCATCTGCCTCCTCCCTCTTCAATAGAAACATACACACACAAACACACACACTTTTTCCTTTGGGCCCTTTGCCCATATAGACCAGGTCTTCCCTTCTCTCAATGTCAGCCCCAGACCTCTCAGAATCTCCTCTTCTGTTTCCAACTATTGTTATTATTTTGTATGCTTGTTTATTTTTCTCAAGCAATATGAGCCTATTCTCTGATGAATACTGGCAGCAATTTTCAAGATAATATATGTATTTTTTTCTGCTTACCTCATAAAATACGAAGCTCATAGCCCGCCTTCTCTATAACACCAGTTACACATGTGGATTATGTATGTGAGTAGCCACTGTAACGTGTCATGAAATTTTTTTTAATTTTCAAAATATTAATAAGAAGGTACAAGTGCTTTTGTTACATAGATATCTTATATATTGCTTAAGTCAGGGCTTTTGATGTGACAATCACCAGAATAGTGTTCATTGTACCCAATAGGTAAGATTTTATCCCACACCCACCCTCCCTCCTTCCTGGTTTCTCATGTCCTTTATATCACTTTATGCCTGTGTGTACCCATATATTAGCTTTCACTTATTATTGAGAACATACAGTGTTTGGTTTTCCATTTCCAAGATACTTCACTTAGGATAATGGTCTCTAGTTCCATCCAAGTTGCTGCAAACGACATTATTTCATTCTTTTTTATGGATGAGCAGTACTCCACATGTGATGAAATTTGAAGAAAAGTTTGAATCCCTGCTAAAGGGATCCATAGAGGGAAGACCTAAGTTTGTGCAACATCAGACAGGCCATGTAACAGGCCATGACCACCTGTGGGAAGCCACTAGTGGTTCTCTTCTGCCTGCGGTGTTTGTTGACAGGCGAATCACAGGACATCTGAGGAAGATGTAGTGTAGATCCTATAAAAATGATATGTAAGAAAGAGTTTGAAACCTGAGGAATTTCAGAAATGAATGCTAGACCTAAGTATCTTAACTTGTGACATTTTGAAGATAGAATTTCTTATTCTGTCTTTGCAG
>NW_012134081.1:4568098-4569417 GCF_000956105.1 Propithecus coquereli
AGCAACTTCTTTGCTGAATCAAACAATTGTTTTCAAATATTAAAATAATATTCCTTGATTTTGTCTGTACATAATGTGACATAATGTGACAGCTACAGACATGACACACTTTGAAATTTATCAGCATTATTATTTTCTCCATTGCTTTCTTATGCCTAAACTGAAGGTCAACCACTATAGCCCACGAGGTAAATCTGGCCTGCTGCCTGTTTTTGTAAATAAAGTTTGATTAGAATACTGCAAGCCTATTTTTTTTTTTATATTGTCTAGTTCTAACTGCAGAGTTGAGTAGTTGCTACGGAAAACATACCTCGCACAAAGCCTAAAATATTTATTCTCTGGCCCTGTGTGGGAAATGTTTGTAGTCAACAAGATAATAAATCAAAGCCTGATATATAATGTTTGATGATTTCCATAGTGTCAATAGTTCTACTGTAACTGTTTTCAAGCTACCAATATAACATCACTGTGTGTAGAGTTGCGGAGAAATGCTCAATAACACACCCCTATATAGAATTTACACTGTAGCCATGCAAGAGGTGTAAATAATCCCAAGAACATAATAGTAGTATGTGGTAAAGTAATTATGAAGTTGTTGTGGATTAAATTTTATCTCCCCAAAAAGATATATTGAAGTTTTTAGAACTGGTACCTATGAATGTGACTTTATTTAGAAATAATGTGTTGCAGATGTAATCAAGTTAAGATGAGGCCATACTGGTTTGGGTGGGGGCCCTAAATCCAATGGCTGGTGTCCTTCCTTGTAAGAAGAGAAAGATTTGTTGACATAGAGGAGACACAGGGAGAAAGGCCATATGAAAACAGAGACAGAGATTGAAGTTACACTGCCGCAAAGCAAGGTATGCCAAGGATTACTGACAATTGCCAGAAACTGTAAAAAGCAAAAAAGTATTTTCCCCCTGAGCATTCAGAGGGAGCAGGGGAACAACTTGACTTCAGACTTCCAGACTCCAAAACATGTGGTAACTTTGTGGTAATTTGTAACAGCTGATCTGGAAACAAATACAAAAGTACTGAGTTTTGAGTATTTATTCCCTTTGTGTTTCACATAATTAATGTCATTGTACGTTTATATAATTTAATTTTCAATAATGACCATGTTAACAAGTTTGCAGAATTCTTGAAAATTTAACAAACGTATGAGCCAGTTTGGGCCAGTTCCAATCAGTAAAACAATCAGTAATGACAAGGCTACATCCTCCTCCGGGGGAGAGAAGACTTAGAGCCCATCCAGTCTTCCGTATCTCTAGAAAACCAGTTTTGTAAAAGTGGAATGTAGCAATAAGAGATTTCAGGGA
>NW_012134081.1:4569467-4571139 GCF_000956105.1 Propithecus coquereli
TCTCACTGAACATAAGTGATATCTCATTGTGGTTTTGATTTTCATTTCCCTGATGATTAGAGATGTTGTGCATTCTAATACTTGATGCTATGGCTTGATTAGTTCACCTGGACTAATTGCACTACCTTTTAAATTCCTATTAGCATGGGAATAACTCTCAAGTGCTGTATTTAAAAAAGAATCATTATGTTGGTCCCAAATTCTAAAAATTCTATGCACAATGACAACTATCTGGTTTGATCCCTTTACATTTCTTTTGTATTAGTCTTGATGTAATTCAGTAGACTCCCCCCCACCATTGTTGACTTTCAGATTATTCTTATATTTGTTTTGTATACATTGGATAAATATTAGTAAGAGTGACCGATTCTAATTGCTAGTGAAACTGTTTTAAAGCTCTACCTCTGTTATTTAACAATTTTTAAAGAAATGGAAATAAATATTTAATTCCAAACTAATATTTAACTTTGCTAAATGTATTTCCGTGCTCTACATTTTTCTTTTCTCCTTAACTTTTTGAATATGTGGGAAATAATGCCCAAAACTTTATTATACCCAAAACCTTCTCTTCAGGAGTTTGGAGAAGAGTAAGGGGAGGAATTTATTGAAATTCTCTCTTACAATTATTGTGTCAATACACTATCAAGAGGCATATATAATTCATATGCTAGAGCCTTGCTAATCCACTGTCCTCAAGATGCATGCTACTAGACTGAAACACATTCATAGCAAGCTCCTGCCAGTATCTTGGATAATAGACCCTATAGACATAGTCCAAAAGAAACTCTCCTTCTGCTGAATTTTCTATTTTAAAAGGTTTTTTAATGCTGGAGCTCCAATGTAGTTTGAACACAGTTTTCCTATTAATAAAATATTCCTGCCTTTTCCCAGACAACTGCTAGTCATTATTAAGGCAAGCTAGTACAGTAGTTATAGAAAACACATTTTGGCATGCTCTACCCAATTAGAATTTATTAATTAACAGAAAGTTTTAATCCAATTATGATTCTATAAGAACTTCGACCATTTACCAATGTCTTTAAACCGCATCATAGACACCAACCTGTGAATACTCTGATGTAGAAAAGAGTTCAGAATTATGATATATAAAATAATAGGTACCTTGTATTAATATGTCTTCCTAAGCCAGGGAATAAAAAAAACAACCCCTAAATTCAACAGTCCTCTGAGTTAGGGTTAATTAGATTTAGAAGGCTTTTTAAAATTTGCAGGTATAAATCTGATCTATAAAAAAATTGAAGGTTGTACCCTTTTTCGGGAAAGTGTTATATTATTAAGTAGGTTTATGAAACATCCCTTTCAAAGAGTTAAGGATTTCACTAATAACAATGAACATATCCTGAAAAAGATTACAGAGAACCTTCAATGCAATTATAAATCACAATAATAGTTGCATTAAAAAATTAAGAGAACATTGTCTGGAAACGACACACTCTACAGGAATGCCTTCCCCACTCAATTTCCGAGAAGAGAATCTCTGTTAGTTACGGTAGAGTTAAAGACATTAAAGACTAACAAATACGATGTTGCCTTATGCTATTGTAGAATGTGAATAACAGGGTTACCTATGCCTTGATTTGGTAAATAATGTGCTACCTTATTGGATACAGGTCAAAATGGGATAAGATACCCATTTTTCAACAGTTCTTTC
>NW_012134081.1:4572104-4574208 GCF_000956105.1 Propithecus coquereli
TGGGTGACACTTCAGCAAAGAAGGAGCTAATTTTGGAAGAAAATGTAGGAGCAAGGAAGAATGGTCTTAGTAAAGTAGAAACTAAATTGACCTCCTCAAGAACATTTTTTAAATTATAGACAGAGCATAAGAAATGAGAGTATCAATCAACATCTTCATGGGACTTCATTAATTTTGTTAGTCAACAAATGCAAGTTTAGTACCAATTATGTGCCTAGATCTGTGCAGAGGCTTAGGTGAGCAAGGTCCTTGCCCTCAAAGGTGATGAGAAAGCAGTAAATCCATTTGTGCAAATAGGAAGCAATTCTGAATATATCCTTGTCTCCCTACTCATTATGATCCCATTTAAGCAGGAAGGGAAGCTAAGCATTGATGGGTTAGAATATGAATGCCTGCAGGGAGTCAAGTAACAGAAAGAACAATGCTCATAAATTAATCAGAAGTCAAGATGAATAGAGAACCGTAATGTGGCCTTGAGGAACATGGTGTGGAATGTCTTTCAGATGAAAAAAATAAAGGATTTGGAGAAAGGGAATAGCATATATAGCATGTTATCCAACCATCTAGTAAAATATTACCCCCTCTTTTCCATATTGGGATTGATCTAGTCTGATTTTAATTGAATTTAAAACTCCATTGGTATCTCAATCCTTTGCTCAATTATTATGTGTAGACAGGCCATATCGGTCTTTAAAACTACACTATATTGATTCTGATAAATTTTATATTCTAAAGGACAGTTTTGGTGGTGAGGAAGTGATTTCAATTAGCTGTCCAAAATCAAGCTACATATTTTAAATTAAACATGGCAAGCCTAATATAGGGGACATGTACTTCCTCTTGAACTTGAATATGTATTCAAAGCCATCTGTGCAGACAATGGGAATAGTATTTTTTTTAAAAAGGAAAAAGAGGGAGCTCAAATATGTTGAAATAATCAATGGCTGTACAATAATATAAAGAAATTGAATAGATTTGTCAGCACGTCAGTCAGAAATGAATTACAATTGTGGTAAAGAAATAAAGGTAAAAGGATTTTCTCTGAGGAAAAGAACCATGCAAAATAAAAGCATTAGTGTGACATACAGTTTACAGAAACTCTCCTTGTGGAGATTAAAGTTTATATTTGTTGACAGTACTACAAGAATATGTCACACAATGTAAAAATGATCATGCCATAACCACTTCTTTGCTGATGGCTTGATTTTACAGGCAGTGATCTCCATTAGATGGAATTCAACATGCATTTCTATCCACTGACATTAGCCAGAGTAGGTGCCTGCATGAATGGATGTAATTATTTGAGACCAAACTTCTGCTATGAGATATTTTATGTCATGATACAACAAGAACCAGTCCTGTTGCTTATACATTAGAATGGCTTTAGGAAAAATGAACAGAAATTGAATTATTTATATTTTGTTTTGCAGATGTCATTTATATCAAGCTATGGAGACTGACATAGGCTTCCTGGATTCTCAGAAAATTGAGGCCTACTAGAAAAATTAATAATTATGTTAGTAATAGCTGAATTCGTGGGAGCAATAGCTTGCATTTACTGGGCACTTATGTGAAGAGCACTTTCTTTGTCTTAGCTCCTTTAATTCTCTAATATTTATAGTGCAAAGGTACATTGATAATCTTTATTTTTCAGATGGAAAAATGAAGGTTATGCTAAATATATAAATAAATCAATACCCATTAAAAAGCAGATGAGAAACAGAAACCAGCTTCAAAGCCTGCCTGGCCCTAATGAAAGATACATACAAATATGGACCTGGTCCAGTAAGTACCTTGGACCAGGTACATATTTGGTACCTGGTCCAAGCCATTAGGTACCAAATATGTCACAAATTCAGGTGTAACTTAGGGGGTCATCGCAACTTCAAATCACTTCTTTTGGGTAGATGTTGGGTTTGACATAAATTTGCAGAAAAAGATCACAATCTAATACATATCTGAAGTTTAATCATCAAAGTGATGCAGATTTATTTATGTAGATTTCTCTTGGGCTCTAATTTCCTAGTCATATGCATTAATGCTGGTGGAACTTGTCTATGAGGAGTAAAGTTCTAAACATTCTTAAGAAATAGCAAAAGTTTTT
>NW_012134081.1:4574258-4574826 GCF_000956105.1 Propithecus coquereli
CAATGAAGGCAGCCTCTGTATATGACAATATTCATGTGTAGCCAAGGAAATTTATACTGGTGAATGTTGGCAAGATATTTTGTCTGATTTAGTTAAAAGCACCTGCACTCTGTCTTTTTGAAATCTAGCATAATATGAGGCATGCCAATTTAAACCCATTTCAATCTCCATAGTGTTCTTCTAGGAGCTAAGGTAATGAAATATGTTCCATTTGATTCTCCCTACACAACAAAACATTCTAGCCAGATTGTAAATTAAGTAGTATGTTATAAATTATGTAGCATGGAATGCCAATATGAGATCTGGCCACCACACATAATCAACCAGGAGTAAATACTAATAAGAGTGTCTACAATCTCAATTCAGATATTTTAGGGAGGAGAGAGGAGAGGAAGAGTTTTTATAAGAATGCATTTATGGTTGAAATTAATATGTCAAACCTGAAAATGTACACCCTTTAGTCTGAAGACATATAAGTAATATTTTGCTGAAATATCAATTCCCTAGTGGTTTAGCCCAAATTCTGAATTTAATCCCAGTTTTATAAAACACCTAAAGAATATATATA
>NW_012134081.1:4574876-4576029 GCF_000956105.1 Propithecus coquereli
GGCATGTAGGTTACTGACTATATGTATTTGTTAAAATTGATTGAATGTGTTCTTAAGATATATGCATTCACTCTGTGTAAATTATACCTCGGTAAAAAGTCACCAGGTGCTTTGAAGAAAATAATGATTTATTAACAGTTACTTTTTTATACATAATAATTTGCCTTCCTCCAATTCTCTTAATTTTTCAAAACATAATCCCATCTACTATATCATTGTATCCTGTGGTTAAGAAAGCATGAGTGGAAGGACTGTGGGAAGATGGCAGAGCAAGAAGCACTAGAAATATGTCTCCCCACCTACTCAGCATTTGCACTGGCAGATTCTGTCTGATATAACTGTTTTAGGACTCTGGATTCTATTCAAGGCTTGCAACTTCTGGTGGGGGTAGTTAGATGGTAAATTTAAGTTAATTTTAGTCAATTTCAGCTCTTAGCACAGTAACACCTACCCATCCCCCAGCCTTAGCAGCTTGCACACAGATTGCAGGGCCAGGGTGGGCAAAACAGACCCTGTTTTCTAAATATCGGGGATAGGTCCTCGATTACTGATTGCTGCTTCTGATCACAGAGGTTCAGACAAAGAGGCAGTGGCCACTGTTGTTGAGCCTCCCTTCCCCATTGATTGCAAGCTGAATTTTCCCTCTGACTGAAGTGATTTCCAGGGAATTTAAAGGACCAGTAACTTTTTTCCCCTTCATTTTTCTCTTTTTTTCCCCTTTTGGGAGCCAGACATTGAAGACTAGGATATTCAAAAGCAATTGCATATATGTGAGAAATTAGAAAGTCACTGTACATGCACAGGGAAGATATAGGCTTAAAAATCACCAGAGAAAACCTTAAGTTTATACCACAAACTGATCCTATATACAGATACAGCCTACAACAATAAAGGAACAAACAACAAAGTCCAGCAAACATGGCAGAAGGGAAAGAATATAATTTCCAGCGTTATTACATTATCAGAATTGAATGTCCAGCTTACCACAAAAAAGAAAAATCATAAGGCATACAAAAAAGCAGGAAAATATGGCCCATTCAAAGGAAATAAAGAAACGAAGAGAATCTGTCCCAGAAAAAGACCTGGTGGTGGATCTACTAAGCAAAGACTGTAAAACTACCATCTTAAAGTTATTTAAACTAAACTAAAGACA
>NW_012134081.1:4576079-4577663 GCF_000956105.1 Propithecus coquereli
AAAATTTAACAAACGTATGAGCCAGTTTGGGCCAGTTCCAATCAGTAAAACAATCAGTAATGACAAGGCTACATCCTCCTCCGGGGGAGAGAAGAGTTAGAGCCCATCCAGTCTTCCGTATCTCTAGAAAACCAGTTTTGTAAAAGTGGAATGTAGCAATAAGAGATTTCAGGGAGCAAGTAAGGGCTAGGCCTTGCTCTTGAAGGTTTAACTTTTGGATTTGATTTGTATGAAAGGAACTTAAGTGAGAGTTCAAGTCATGGGCTCGAGGGATGAGATTTGATTTAGAAACCCACCTGATAATGTTTCCTGTGTCAGTCAAGATTGGCTCAGGTACTGCATGGGACTCAGTCCCAAATGTGAGTATCAGTTGGCCCAATCTTGGACTACAAAATGGAGAAACAAAAGAAAAATGAACTTTAATTTAGAAATAAAAGGTTTAGAAATTCCTAATATAAACTATGGATTTCCTAATTTTCTTGTGTATTTCCAAAGAGCATTTTTCCCCAACTGTGGATATATAATGAACCATAGTAACGTATTTCTCTTAAATGCATATGTAAGCATTTAGTTTTAGTGGCACTTTGCATTGTATTTGCCCCCTCTTCTGCCAAAGGAATGCACGTTGTATGCCTCATTATATTAAGCTTGAGGAGTGAACTGCTAAACCTTTAGTAATGGGAAGACATGTTTACTAATGGAATCATGTTAACCATAAATATGCATTAGATATGAAGGTCAGTTGAGTATAAATTAAGTTCTTTGTTATTAATTAAGTGAAAGATGCAAGTCCTGTCTCTTACATTTTTATCCCTTTCTAGTCAATGGTAAGAAACATTGATATTTACTGACACTGCACAGTCATTTGAAATTTCTGGTTTCCTATTGACAGACCAGCTTCTCACTCCTCAAGGACAAGAGTACCATTTTATATTTTACCAGTAACTATGGGGGATTCTGGTCCATAGGTTATCTCTTTATAGATATATAAGGATATATACTTGGTATACTAAGTATCTGGATTCTTGGCCATTCTTTTCACTCCTGTATTTAACCAATAATATGATGAGTTCATTATCATCATCTCCTTGGTTGTTCTCCTGGCTTAGTTTGGACATTTATTGAAACACTCCTTGGGTTTACATAAATGTTGCCTGTCACAGAGAGGCTGCACTGACTTTATAATGAGGGAATCCTGTCTCGCATTGCATATTGTATGTGGCTTTTCTACTTGTTCACTAATAACAACACTGTAGCTTTAGACACCAAGCTCAAGTTAGTCAGAAACTTAAAAGGTGAAATCCTATCACCAGTAAATAGCTTGATGCATGGAATGATACTGCTTCATCTCATGGAGTGGAAAAAGGTATATAACTAAAATTTGATATTTGACATTCTATAGTTAACTTACAGTTTGATAGGGAAAATGCTGATTAGGTAAATTAAAATAATATTCTCTGCCTCAGAGTTATACAGTCAAATCCCTGACATGAAAAGCAAGGCTGAGAAAGGCATTCTTTCTCAGAATTGTTAACTAGTCATGACATAGGCTATTTCAAATGTTCCTGAATGATGAAGGAAAAA
>NW_012134081.1:4577713-4578266 GCF_000956105.1 Propithecus coquereli
ATTCTAAGATAATTTTCCATCCATAGGTACATTTGCCTTATGATAACAGCTTTCTGGTAGGATGTGGGCACAAATAGTGTGCTGTTGTTTTACACTTAAATGTAATGAATACTTATTGACTTCTATAATAATAAAATTAGAAATCATTTCCAAATATTATAATGTCTGGTATTGCATCTTGCATGAAACACCTGGAAATAATTTTTGGTCCTGTTTGCATTATCTTGTAATAGAATATATGTAAATTTAGGCCTGATGTGGTGGCTTATACCTGTAATCCCAGCACTTTGGGTGGCCAAGGTGGGAGAATCACTTGAGGCCAGTATTTCAAGACTAACCTGGGCAACATAGCGAACCTCCATCTCTACAAAATAATTTTTAAAAAATTAGTCGGGCATGATGGCATACACCTAGTCCTAGCTACTTGAGAGATTGAGGCAGGAGGATCACTTGAGCCCAAGAGTTCAACATTATAGTGAGCTATGATTGTGCCACTACATTCCAGCCTAGGTGACAGAGTGAGATCCTATCTCAAAAAAATAACAAATAAATA
>NW_012134081.1:4588721-4589733 GCF_000956105.1 Propithecus coquereli
AGGAAAAATGCTGATTAGGTAAATTAAAATAATATTCTCTGCCTCAGAGTTATACAGTCAAATCCCTGATATGAAAAGCAAGGCTAAGAAAGGCATTCTTTCTCAGAATTGTTAACTAGTCATGACATAGGCTATTTCAAATGTTCCTGAATGATGAAGGAAAAAGTCTGTTTGATATTTTTTTTTAATTTTTTTAGCTAAAATAGGAAAAGGAGTGATGGTACTGTTTTTATCATGGACAACTTGTGATGTTGTATTTTTATAGACTGAAATTTAATAATAGTTTTCATGTAAGAGCATCAAATTGGTTTTTATACTTTAATTTACATTATTCCATTAAATTTCAGGACCATTAGGAATAAATAAAGAGGAAATCATGCACAAACACATACTTATTTCCACCCTTTTCCCAAAAATATATTTTAATCAACTCTAGTTTCTCCTCATATTTGGAGTTTATTATTCACTTAATGTCCTAGGCATGATTTCTGGGCACTTTCCTATTGTTTTCAGCCATGTGGAGGAAGCTCAGAGAAGGAAAGCTGCAACTTGATGAAGATTATACTGATGTTCTTTGGCAGGATGTGTTCCCCTTTAGCCAAAAAGGCCCTCTTCAGTATGGGGTGCCAATTCTTATAAAATGATATTTGAATTCTTCTAGGTTGAATATTGAAATAGCCATGGTCCTTGAGGAAACCACTCTTAGAGTTTATGCTCAGATTAGATTCTTGTAAAGTGGCACGGTGCTCCTGGGTATTCATCTAAGAGAAATAAAAATACATGTCCACAAAAGCCTGTACAAGGATATTCATAGCAGGTTTACTCATAACAGCTACAACTTGGAAATAGTCCTTCTGTCTCTTCTCTAGCAAGAAAAGGATATATTAATTATGGTATATTTATTTATATAATGGAATACTCCAGGAATACTACGTGGGGGTAAAAAGGAAAAAAAAAAAAACAAAAACTCCACATGCGTTAATCTCAAAGACATTATGTTGAGGGAAAATCC
>NW_012134081.1:4600571-4601020 GCF_000956105.1 Propithecus coquereli
GTGACTAAGACCCCAAAAGCAAATGCAATAAAAACAAAAATAAAAAAATGGGAATTAATTAAACTAGAAAGCTTCTTCACAGCAAAAGAAGTAGAGTAAATAGGAAATCTACAGAATGGAAGAAAATATTCACAAACTATGCATTGACAAGGGACTAATATCCAGAATCTATAAGGAATTCAAACAACTCAGAAATTAATTCATGAACAAAAAATACAACTAAAACTCTAAAGCTCTTCACAACAGTGGATTTTCAATGATTTCTTAGATATGACACTTAGGGCACAGGCAAGAAAAGAAAAAATAGACAAATTGAATTTCATTAAAAAATTTAAAATGTGTGCATCAAAAGACACAATCAATGAAGTAAAAATCAACCCACAGAATGGAAGAAATTATCTGTAAATCATACATCTGATAATTGATTAATATCCAGAATACACAGAGAA
>NW_012134081.1:4603925-4606160 GCF_000956105.1 Propithecus coquereli
GGGTATCCTTGCTTAGTCTTTTTTGTTCATTCAAGCATGGGCAACAACCTACTGATTAAAAATGGAAGGAATACAGAACTATTGGCTTATATAATAGTTAAGTCTAGAGGTAACATGGGATTTTGAATTTATTTACTCTAGTGACTCTTTCTCTGTCTCCCTAAAATTCCCCTCACCCTGTATTCCTTCAGATAGGGTTTTATTTTCCAGAGGGTAACAAGATAGCTGCAACAGTTTCAAGCCTCATAATCATGAGTAATTGTATCTAGAAGAAAGGAGAGGGACAGTGGTGGAATCTAAAATTGGGTGAGATTAAACCTGGAATTACTGAGAACCAGAAAACTATAAAGAGGCATGGAGTTAGATGTTTGATCCATGGGATTGCTAAGGAAGGGATTCTAGGCAATGCCAGAATTGGAGCTGAAATCAACACCTGGGAAAAGTAACCAGAAGGACTACAAGAAATGATATAAACTGAGGCAATGTGACAGTATCACCAACAATGTTTTTTTCCAGGATCCTCTTAAATAGGCTGCTTTTGCCCCACTAAAAGTATCACTCTGAATGTAACATACAATCCATAAGTGTTCTGCACAAACAGAAATCAATTCATATGCCATTGGGCATTATCCCAAGTCAGCTTAACAATCCACTGTTCCAATGACCCATATGATTGCCACTATTCTTACTACCTTCCTTCTATCATGTATTGAACTCTTATTATCTGCCAGAAACTATTCTAAATTTGACATGTATTAACTTGTTAATCTTATGAGATTGTTTTTCTCATTTTACAGATGATAGCACGTAACTTTAGAAAAGTCAAATGAGTTGCCTAAGGTCGGAGGCCTTAGGAAGTGATAGGGCCAGGATTTAGTTTCAAATCTGCCAGACTTCAAAACATGGATATTTTATTACAAAATGATTTTGCCTTCGCTGCCCTTATCCCCAGAACCACCACCATGCTGGAAATGAGCATGATCCCACGACACTATTTGGGAAGAGCTAATGTCATCAGCACAACAGTGGAGTACACCTTCTGGGGAAAAAATGTATTTTTAAAAATTTTTACAGCTAAATAAACTACATTGTTTTATTGTAACTAGACACGCATATATATCTACCTTGTACATGACCTTTTTCTTTGATACTTTGCTTTGATTCTCTACTACAGAGTTAACATGTTAAGTGAGCAGTTGCACAGACATTTATTGAGGGCCCAGTACTCCCTAGGACTCAATTATAATTTCCCAATCATCATTTATATATTTCAGATATCCCCAATTCTTATTGCCCAGAAATATTAGACATCTTCCTACCTGATTATTTTCTTCCTACTTTCAATGAAACTAAAAATGGAAAATCTTTATTTTAAAAAAATCAAGAGTTTAGAATGTTCTCTTAGTTCCAGAGAATTTGGAGCTAATGGTCAATATAGATAAAATGACTGGACTTGTTTATGTTTGTTTTTTTGTATTAATTTTCATTTGGTATTTGGTTAATATTTTAGTTATTTAGTTATTTAGAGTAAAGGAACAGTCTTCCTTCTTTTTCACTTGCTATATATTGTGTGTATGTGTGGGGCAGGAATCCCATCCTGGCGAGTCCCCCTTGAAATTAGAACATATCACCCTCTTTAGCACTTTTCAACAATCAGCACAGTGTCTTGCCCTTTGTAGATTCTGAATATACATTTGTAAGATGGTTAGATTTGTTGTATTTTAAAATGTGTGAGTTGATTAGTAAAAATTAAAAATATGAGCTGTGTGGTATCATTCTTAACCACACATTGTTTTTTGAAATCTATTCTTAAAGTGTACAAATTCACTTTTCCTTCAGTGTTTTTTGGGGTGAAATAGTACAGTGGAAACCATGAGTCATTTTTGATATGGAAAGGAAAGCCTCATCCTGCAAGGAAGCCATGTAGAGAATCTGTAATGAGAACAAAATAAACCACCTCATCCTGGGCTCTCAGCATCATGGGTCTTGATGACTTTGGATTTCTTCACGATCAAGTACAAATGAGTCTGTGTCTTTAAAAAATAAAGCTTATTTTTTATATGAGACAGTTTATAGTTTATCAAAACCTGCATTAAGGTATTTAATAAATCATGCTGCATACAACCCAGGGACAAGAAAGCACAATTGCCTAAAATAAAATACACTAGGAATACAAGAAAAACACAGATTCTTAGTATGATACACAGTGTCCTTATGAATTAATCAGAAAATATT
>NW_012134081.1:4606210-4607367 GCF_000956105.1 Propithecus coquereli
TCAGTGACAAAAAGATAATTACTGTATGATTCAGTACTTAGAATAATCAAAATCAAATAGATAGAAAGTAATATGGTGTTTTGCAAGGCCTATGAGGAGGAGGCATTGGGGAGTTATTGTTTAACGGGTATAGACATAGAGTTTCAGTTTTGCAAGATGAAAAGAACTCTATAGATGGATGGTGGTTATGGTTATACATCAATATGGTTAATGTGGTTTTGCCATTGAATTGTACACTTAAAAATGGTTGATAGTTTGCTTCTGTGCTATTGGCATTAAAAAAAATGTTTGGTAGTAAATTTTACATTGTATGTATTTTACTACAATTTTAAAAATTAGGGAAAAAAAGAAAACATAGATATTATCTCTTTTTATAAAAGAAACTAAGTCTTTAAGGACCCAGGGGAATTGCTTACATTATACAGTTCTAGCAGAACTGGAGCTCAAATTACAATTTCTACGTCTCTAACTTTCACTTTAATCCAGACTGAATCTGCTAAAGTAAATATATCCTAGTTACAAGTGAAAGGTAGGAACACACAATGGTGCTCATTCTGTCTGACTCAACCCACACCTTTTCCTAGTTAAAACCTTGAGAACAAATATACCAGTGTTTAAAAAAAAAGCTAATTCAATTTATATTCTGCTCAAGGTGTGTACATTAATTTAATGATTGAAAAGGTTTTGTTGAGTAAAAGTATGCAAAAAATCCCTGAGCTAAGCTATTGAATGATTCTAGCAACAAAATTCAGTGGAGTTGTGGTGACTACCAATTCGTTTCCTGCCTTTGGGGTAAAATACCATTCTTTTTAGTTACTCTAATCAAAATCCCAAATATGTGCAATTTTTATCTGTTTATTTTTTAGTTATTGTTGTCTATTTAAAGTCCAAATGGAGGGTTTTCCATAAGTTGGAACATAACCCTATGAAAAATACATACAGGAGCTGTCTAAGGTATTCATCCCCAAACAAAATTTCTAAATAAATATTCTAATGCATTGCAGAGAAAGCTTATAAATGTCTCTTCTTGCAACATAAATAATATAATGCCCCTACACAAGGATAAGGATATAAAAGTGCAATTTTTTTTCATGTAAAAAGTTAACTTTAGGAATGTTGATCAAAGATGCTAGATTAAAAAAACCCTCAATAATGAA
>NW_012134081.1:4610352-4618567 GCF_000956105.1 Propithecus coquereli
AAAGCTTATTTTTTATATGAGACAGTTTATAGTTTATCAAAACCTGCATTAAGGTATTTAATAAATCATGCTGCATACAACCCAGGGACAAGAAAACACAATTGCCTAAAATAAAATACACTAGGAATACAAGAAAAACACAGATTCTTAGTATGATACACAGTGTCCTTATGAATTAATCAGAAAATATTTATCGATGGTCTACCATGTTTAAAGTAGTAAAGAAATAAAAAGACACAGTCTTTTTCCTGAGTAAATGTAAAAGGCCTGGCTGCTAGAAGATTTAATGCAAATGTTAATATTTGACTAATTTTAATTTTTTTATGGTTTAGTAAGAAATGAATTAACACTCCCCACTACAAAAGCTAATGTATTTGTCTTAAGGCAAAGGGTATTCCTTGTAGTAGAAATATTATCAAATCAGGAGAGATGAATCCCAGCTTGTGGCTTCTTCAGCAGATGGTCAGTGTCTCACCTCATACCACTTTGGTTGTGTAATTTCCCGCACTATCTTGATCGGACTTCCAGAAGGCAGGTCTCAAAAGTACCTCAGAGGCTGGAGTTCTGACAGTGAGATGACAAGGGAATTCATACTTCTGACCTAATGACTCTAAATAATTTATTGATTAAGTCAGACATATAGTTTCTACAGAGCCAGAAGGCTGTCACTCAAATAACCCCTTGCCCCTTACCTGGTGTAGATGAATCCAAGCATGTTTCATAATTGCTCTTCCAATCATAAGCAAGGAGAAGATAAAGAAGTCAACAGATGGAACTTCGGTCATCAGGGAAAGAAAAATCTAGCAGTGGCTGCTTCATTTAGAACACTATTGGTGTCATAAGAGGGCAGGGGGTACAGGGAGCAAGGGTTATCAGAGAATAGGGGACATTGGCAGAGAAAACACATTCCTGTTGTTTTTATCTTTTGTGAAGAGAATATCTCATCAATTTCTCTTCATACTAATAAACGGGGCCACTTCTTTGATTTAGGAGGTATCTGTAGTGTCATCTGCCAGGCACTTGTATGTGTAGGGGGAGGGGTTAAGCATTTTGAAGTAGGCCTTGTGGACTACTCCAGGGAACAAGCACAGGATGGCAGAATATGTTTTGGCTTTGAAATTAAGCAGAACAGAACCAGTTGACCCACCTATTAGCTCTGTGATTTGGGACAACTTATCACTAAGAATATTAATTTTCCAAGTAGATAAAATGGGAATAATAAAATCTATGTTTCAGTATTGTTACCAGTTGGCAGAGTACCTGGTGTAGAAAGGGAAGTTTAGTAAATAGGGAATCCCTTTTCCTCCCCTGGAAAAATTTCTACGCATGCAATGCCTTGCTTACAGTTCTGCATTTCTCTGGCCCTATAGAGGTATGAGTTATGCCTATGGATTTATCTATCTGTAGACTTTAGGACTCAACATGTTCCTAGACAGATAGAAGAAGGCATGAGCAAGAATTCATCAGCCTACTACCAAATCCACAATGCTACTGCTTCCACTCTGACTTTCTAACTAATAGCCACGTTGTGTCTTCTTCCTTGTGATTGTGACACTGCCTTGTACCTTTCCAGTTTTCTTTCTTCATTTCTATCTTTGTCTTTATTACTTACTCCAGGGCTAATATTTTAACTAAGTAGTTTAACAGACATTTGTAGGGATCAAAGCGAGATAAGAGAAGACACCCAATCCTTATGTATATATTTCTCACGTCCTTGATTCTTGTTACCTAGAAATCTTGGATGTCTTCTTAGCCGCTTCTTGCCTACTGTGGTGAGCTGTTTTGCTGTTCCATTGTCATCCCCCTTCATCAGCTACCAAGGTCCTGCCCATCTGTGATCTGATCCACCTTGAATTTAAACAAGAAACTTTTTAATATAAAGTGTTTGAGAAGACAGATACCTACACGTTACAAATGTTATAATACAAGACAATTAATGACAAGAATACATAGGCAAACTTTAGCTTCTAATTCTGCCGAATCTCCCACCATGTACATCCTTTTCTATACTAAGTCATGCTGTTTCTACATAGAATTCTTTTAAATCCACTGTCCTCTTACCATTTTATTTGCTACTTCATTTCTGGCTCTTTTTCCCTCACACCTGGACTATCACAAAACCTACTCCCTAGGCTGTCTGCTGACAATCAGTCCTCTTGATTTCTGCTAGATTTATCTTTCTAAAAGCCAGATATGATCATATTATTCTTCTGGCCATCTCTTGTAGAACAAAAGAGTTCCTGTGACTGGAATTGAAGGTCCTTTAAAATCTACTCTCATCAATTTTTTTAGTCTCTGTCCTGCTTTTACCATTTGCGTTACTCATTTTTCCTTAAACACATCATATGATGTCATTCTCTTGTGCCTTCTCCCTGCTCTGTCTGGATTGCCTTTCTTTACCATGGTGCTTAGAAAAATTCTACCCATTCTCTGTACTTCTGCCCTATTTAAAAATCACACATTTGGTTATTTTATCCTCCTGGATTAATTTTTCAGTGGCTTCACATACCATGTAGGGTAAAACTATATATTCCTTAGCAGGAAGGACAATAAAGGATATGTTATACTTCATACTCAAGGACTACTTCGACCTTTCCCCCTGACTGACTAGACCCAAGAAGCTCACCCCACTTCCACTAAAGCCCCACTTTCAACATGCCTATATATGCAATGACATTTCAGCCCTCCATGCCTTTCCTTACAGGCTCAGCACCTGTAACATGCTGAGCCACAAATGAACTTCACCCTGGCCATCTGGCAATTCCATCTTATTCTTCAAGTCTCAGTAGGACTTGTCTTTTCCTTGTGAAGCCATTCCTCACCCACCCAAGCAGGTGCCTGACTCCCTGATGCCCTCATTCCATATGTTTCTATTGCTGCCCTTATCTCTCTGTCAATCATTTTTAAGAGGCCATCTTCTCTACTAGACTGTGAACTCTTTAAGGGGAGACACTATGTCTTATTTGTATGTGTGCTTTTAGCATCTAGCATAGCACCTGGTTCATAATAGGTACTTAATATATATTGTAAAATAAATAGAAAAATATCCTTCTTATGAAATCTTTGTAATCCTCTCATATGTAATTAATTGATCCTTTGCCCAAGTCTCATAGCATCCAAGTCCCAAGGATTTAGAGTCTGCCTTCCTGGGTTCAAATTACTGACCTTCCCTTACTAATAAATCACTTTCCAACTTGCTAATCTTCAGTTTCCTCATCTCTAAATAATCTATATCTTTGACATGAACAGAAGTTGCCACATAGTCATCAGTTCATAAGAAAATGAACAGGATAATGCCATGTAGCAATCAATTAGCAAGTCTTAGATCGTGTAAATTTTTATATTGGTAGTGGCAAAATTAGTGTTTTTTGTGTTATTAACTTACAATTAATTTCATGTATCTTTTTCTCCCAGGTCATGATTACTTGAGGGCTGCTACCATATTCATCTTTGTATTGACAGATTCTAGAACATTGCCTGTTAATAGGTTACTTACTTATATTTGAAAGGAATTGAAACACTGGCATAAAATATAAGAATAAAATTAATTCTAAGTACATCTGAAACACAAAGAATGCTATCCGCATTCTGAAGACCATTTGAAGACCTAACCAGATCTAGCAGACAAAGCAATTTGGCTGTTATGGAAATAGTGACACTTTCTATGAAGATATATAGGACAGAAATGTAGTGAGGGCATATGAGAGGTATATAAAGAGAAATCAAACTCTTAGAAGTTCAGATACTGAAACTATGCTAACCAAGGAAAAGATTTCATCATGTGCCAATTATGATAAAGTAGACAGTCATAAAAATATGTCTACTAGTTTTCAGATTGTGGGAAATATCACTTGAAACTGAGCTCTTGGATCAAAATACAAAATTTATTGGTGTGTAGCTTTGATTGTGACAGTGAATCAAAAAGAGTCTTCATAGCTCTGCCCCTCGGCTCAGAAGCACTCTTCTAAGCCCTCAGGGATGAATTTGTACATCTTTCGTCAGGAGACCTATATCATCTGCCAAAACAAGATTTCCTAGGTTTACTTCTAAATATAGCTTTAGTTTGGGTAATTTGCTATAATCAATTTTGAAGAACATTTAAACTCAATTTAATGTTTATTTTCTTTGCCAATTCTTGGAGCCTGCATATATGATGACTCTCATTCAAACTAGAAGATTACACACCTATTAAATATGTACATGCAAGTAAAATCACTATACATCATACAAGCACAAATTTAACTCTGGAAGATGTATTGCTTTCACTGATGCATTTATTCATTTGCTGAAGGTTTTTTTTAGAGTATGCATGTATTAAATATAATGTTGGGAGAGATTCACTTTGAAAATTTCTTAATTTCCTAACAAAATAGTGCAATTATGAAAATTTCACTAATCTTATATTTGCCATTGCTGGTACATTTTATACTCAGCTTTGAGATTTGTGGTAGCTTTACAAGGGCCCTATTTATTTATGAAATTGTGCACTAGTTGTGTGTTTACTAATATAGGACTTCAATTATTTTATATTTGCCAATAGTCTTATATTTAGTAAATTTGACAAAGGTAACTTTCTGCCAAAGAATTGAAACACCAGTTGTAAAGAATGTCTTTTCAAAGCACCTGTCAATGACAACGAGAAGTTAGGACCAGGATCACAAAGGTGAAGTTGAAGGTGCCTCATTTAGAATGGTGCGGGCCCAGAAGTGGATGGCCAACGTGGAACTGGGACAGGAAGAGAGCAAGTTCAGTCTCCAAAGATCAGGTTTAAGGATTGGGATGGGTGGAAGTCATGTTTACACACACTAGAGTCAAATTAGGGCATCTGTAACAAATAAAGGACAAAGATGACAATCACTCAGAAACACATGCTGAGAGAAAGAACAAGATATAAATATAAAGTCAAGTATTAAGGTTGCAAGCTAGAGGACATAAAGCAGGATCTGGCTGACAGATATGTTTGGGTGGATTGGTTTGTTTGTACATTTGTTTTTTTGTTTGTTTTAAATAAGGATTAAAAATTAAATTACAGAAAAATATTTAAAAATTAGAAGGTATACCACAACATGCAAATTCCTGGCTTCTCTTTATCAATCAGGGGTTCCTGAAGATACCAGGTGAGCAGTTGCTGAGCCTGAGGGGTCGTTACCTCTTGGAATGATCACACATTCAAGTTCGCCCAGGACACTCCCTTTTTACACCTATTAATCTGGAATCATTGTTAATAGCACTCTTTTTCATTTTCAAAGTGTTCTGGCTTTAAAGATAAATGTATCACTGTCCTCCAAGGAGAGGTATACACCATTGCTCTGCCCCACAGTCTCTACCTCTCTCTAGTCTTTTACATCCAGACAATTTGAAATATGAACTTCAAATGCCTGGCTTCTGGAAGTATTTGAGTTTGTCACTCCTGTTGTCAGCCAACAATTAGGAGTCATCAATTGGAAACTTATTGAAAGACACAATCATTTTAATGATCAGAAAATTGCAGGTCAAAATGAACAGGTTGAGCTTTAGGTTTAAAAGAGCATGACAAACCACAGCATGAACTTCAAGGTACCTGCCACACAGAAGAAACCCAGATAAAGCAGATCTGAATTTTACTATCATATGGTTCCCAAAGGACAAATGGAAGGAACTGGGATCCCACAATCTAGACAATCTGGCCTACATACCATCGTTATTTGGATTACACAGTCTATGTTCTTTTACAACTATTTAAGTAAGGATATTTCACATTGAAAAATGATTTCTAGCTTTTCTTGAAAAACTAGAAGACCTGGCAATTCTGGGTCCACATTCTCAAAATGGCGACCGAGGACAGGGCTTGCTAGAGCCTGTTCGCCTTTACATGGGCACATATTCTCCCAATTACCACAGTGTAAACTGGATGATTCATTCATTTACTGTACCTGCCTGGATACTGGAGACCTGAATTTTCATCTCCTGAGAAGAGGCAGGCATCAACCCCAAGAATCACCCTCAGATTCCAAAGGATTATTTAAAACCTGATTGAGATGGATGCATGGAGATGGAAGCAAACTAGGAGCTTTTGAGGCCCACCTTTTCATACCACCATGGACTCTATACTACTTCTAATAGTATAAATGACATATTAGCCATAAAGAGCGAGTGACAAACAAAATTTACTTTAAAAATAATTATTGCTTTCCTATATTTGATCTAATGGCACGCTTCTACATGAGCATTACCTCATTTGTCTCTCACAGCAATGCTCAGGGGTACACTCTATCATTAGCCCCATTATATCAATAAGAAGTTCAGCTGTTCACGCCAGAACCAACTCCAAACCTAATCCCTCAACTATCATACTTAGAGAAGTTTCTACCTCATATAAAGCACTAGGGTGATTTGCACAGCCTGGAATTTCTTCCTTATGGATTTTTTCTCTCTTTTTCTTAAGTAGAATGTGGGTACAATATTTTCTCCATTCCTCTGAGCAGTTGCGCTGTTACTGTAGCACCGTGTGGTAGTGTTGATGGCCACAATGAAGTTAAATAGTGAGTTTGCCTCCGCAATGCCACCTAAAACACTCCAGAGACTTCTTATCGTTCCTTCTTTGGCAGAAGCGAAAGAGAGTGGATTGAAATTCACTGACTGTTCCTGCCACATTGCTCTTTAACATAAAATGACTCACCTCTGTGCAGTTTTTCACCACACCACTCCCAGCTTGGATCTTGCCATCATTTCCTTTAATTTAGCATCACGTCTGTGTTAATATGTGGTCCACATCCAGCTAAACTCTTTTTCTGTGCCCCTCATGCTGACTTATACAAAATTAATAACCTTTTACCTGCACTCTGGATTATAAAACTAGTAGATTGTGTCATGTATGTGCTACAGAAGTAAACACAGTAGCATTTGCTACCTGCTTGCCCTGCTACTGTATGGAGCCCACAATTGAATTGAATGACCCACAGCTTCTACAATGCAGAAGAATTGGAATATCTATTTGTTTTTCTAAGTTAGTGATAACTTTATTCTTGATTGACACAATTTGAGGAAAAATTATGCCAGAGAAAGAATGGCAACATCTTGGCAATTGTTAAGAATTTATACTGAATTCTAGCTCAGGGAAATGATTTAAATTTCTATCTCACACCATTTGTTTCCGTACTGAGCATTTGGGTTTTCTCCCCAGAATCTATTCTACCACTGCTCTATCATGTAGCAGCATGAGTTTGGGGTGTGTTGGACTCTCACTCTGGCTTCAGGTAGGCCGTGACTGGTATCATTTGAGCAGTATAGCCCCATACCCCTCACTCAAACATTGTTTCTGCAATGCGCACATAACCTAAGCTGATATGATCAGAGTGAAATACATAAATTTTAGTCAATTCTGAGAAGAAAAGAAGCCTCATTTTTTTTTGCATAGTGTGGTTTAAGAATACAACATGTGATACTGATGTAACCATTGCTGATGGTATTAAGAGAGACATTCTGAACATGAAATTGACACATAAAGACAAGAAGAGTTAAAAGTTAGTATAAACCTCTAGACTGAGGCATAGCTGAAGCCCATATTATCACAATATTACTTCCGGGGTATATGAGCTAATAAATTCTTTTTTAAAATCTCACTAAGACACTTTCTAAAAGCTTAATAATCATTAGTGTTAATAAAAATATTGAGCGCCAGTAAGAGATTATAATAAGGACAAAATCAAGTACAGTCCCAACAATAAACTTGTTCTCAAATATTTTGTCATCCTCTATCAATCCATTAATTTACATATTAAACTTAATGTTTGTAGAATACATTGACCTTCTTAATATTTCAGATGTGTTTTTTTTAAAAAAAGAAGAACAGGAAGAAACAAGATTAATAATTGCATGTTGAACCAGTACTTCTCAAACTTTGTTATAATTAAGGATTACATGGGGGGAGCTTGCTGAAAATACAGATGCCCGGGATATGCCCCAGATCTACATCGTCAGAAACTCTGGAGGAGGGGACCTGGCCTCTCTATTCTCAAAGCACAGCAGGTGATTCTGAGATGCATAAAAGTTTGAGCATCTCCTTTCTAAGCTTAGTGTAATAACATTAGGATTTTATAGAAGGGATTAAATTGTGTTTTATTAGAAGTTCGGAATATTGATTGCTGTTTGTGATACATTATTACAACTTTAGACTTATTTTTTCTACTGTTATTCATATAGAGAGTAGCAAAGTAGGTGTTCAATAAAACTAAAA